>NC_056729.1:871159160-871306660 GCF_019279795.1 Protopterus annectens
TGTTTGTTGAAGTGTTCTGACTGAGATCGTATTACGGTAGGGATTAGGAAGTTTGCTTTTTCCCCACTGTATTGTGATCTTAGAGTTGGTCTATATAATTAGCTGGGGGTGTGGAGGGTGAAGCCCCCATAAGGGGATTTCAATGAACAGCATTTCCGATGAAATGCTGTTCTGTGACCTGATCATTCAATGATTTAATATAGACCTGATCCAAACATAGTAAAGGTTTTAAAACATGAGGAAAAGAAGTCAAAAATGTCACCCTTGCTTAGTTTAGCAAAATGCTTTCAGTGTAAAGTAGGAATGGAAATTAAACCAGAAGTAGACAAAAATCAGATTGCAGCTGAATGAACCAGAAAACAAACGAAAGAATATAAGAAAAAGGATTGGATGAGAAGGAAGGAAAATTGGAAAATCCATAAACATACTACAGAGGTCCCATGGAATAACCTCATGATGACCAAGATTTGATATGAATGGTTATAGAGAGGAGAGTTGAAAACAAAAGATGAAAGGTTAGTAATGCAGGCTCAGGGTAGTGGACTACATACATGGTAGTTTACAAAATCAAATGGACATGCTGGAGAAATAGACAAATGCAGGTTCTGAACTGTAAACAGTCACACATCTTGTTGTTTGGTGTGATACACTCATGGCAGAAGGGCTTGTTTACTGAAAGGCAGTATAAAGTGGTAAGACTGTTGAACTCGTGATTGTGCAAACAGTACACCATTGAAGTAGCTGAGAATCATTGGAAACATGAACCACAAAGCACTGTGGAGAATGATGTAGTTTATGTCATACCCATTACCAATGAATCAAAAAATAAATGCAACAAGATCAGCTATAGTAGTCCATAAAAAAGACAAAAGTAGCACTGATCATTGAAATTGCTACACCTAGTGACTACAGTGTCTGACATAAATAAAATACTAGGATTTGCTGACAGACATGAGAGCAATGTGCAAGAAACATACACATATATTTCCAATAGTAGTAGGAGCAAAAGGTCTAATAAAAATAACTTACAGTCATACTTAGACATGCTACCAATAAAAGGAAGTCTGTAAATTACAGAAGTCGTCGATTGTGAGCACACTGTGGTTGCAGACAAGAGCAATTTTGGCCAACATTAAAGGCTAAAACAATACTAATTTCATAAACTGTAATCACACCCTGACTTAGGAATGGGGTCCTTTCCCTTCATGGTATTGGAAGTCCAAAACACAAGGAGAAATTAAACTAAGAGCTCATGAACCAAATGAAAGATATTACTCTCAACAGGGATCCAGTTACCAATGGTTACATTAACTATGAAGACAGGGACCACCCCTTTCACTGTCTGTTTTATGCCCACCATATGATCACTTCTGAAGACAGGCTTAGCAAAAATGCCAATCATGTTACAGTGTGAAAGACCAACAGGACCATTCATAGCATTTGTTGTGTAAACAATGCAAATCACGGCAGACTACATGCTCTCTTCTCTGGAGATGGAAGACCCACACAAGTTAGCTGAAGAGGATGGGCCATAAGCAACACAGCAGCAGCAGTAGCCAGTACAAAAAAATACTAAAATAGTTGCCAAACAATGAATTCAAGGCTTTACAGCACAACACATCAACAGTGAACATCAACAAAAGAAATTCATTGATTACATGTCCTGAAATTTATGCAGGATACCAGTGGTGAGGCTCACATAGCATCCTTTTTTACAGATAATCTCCAGCATGTGAAGAAACTACATGCAAGTGGAAAGTCTTACCAACGTGCCCCTTCAGTCATCTGCAATAACGCTCAAATGTATCCACTATGGCTCATGTAAGCCAGCTCATCAAATTCTATTTCTTGTGATTACACTTCCCATAACGGATGGAGTGTTCACAGAATGATACTCTAGTGCATATCATCATCATGTATTATAATGATAGCAGTACAGATACGCATGAAGGTGATAGTAGTGAAAATATACCTATAAGGGAATACTACTTTCACAAGGAGCCAGCAATTCGAATAAATTCTGACTTAAATGACTTTGGCTCAAAACAAAAAAGCAAATTGTTCTTAGAGCGCAGGCTATATATATATATATATATATATATATATAAATTTTGCTTACAGAATATCACAAATTTTCCCGAGAAACTGCCTATGATTGGTAGAACTGCGTATTTTTCTATCCATGAAAGTAGGTCTGTATGCATGTATATTTATATCATTGTGGAAAACTTTGATAAAAGGGTTCAAGTTCTCATGCTTTTGCCTCTCATTAAACCAACACTCCTCTGTAACATGTGTGGGTTGGTGTGTATATCTCTGACTTTGTGGGTGTGTGCTTGCTCAATGGGGCAGAAGGATGCAGCTCTGATGGCAACCTAGGTGCCCAAAGTATAATCAGTGGTCCTGACATTGTGTAAGACAAGCAGGGAGGGCCAGGAGGGGTAAGAGGGGTATTTATGCACTTAAGTGAACACTAGGTGAATGGTCAAGAGGGGTGAGAAGGGTTTTTATGCACTTAAGGGAACACTGGCTGAATTTAATTTCTTTGGTGGTGACCAAGAAAACCACCAATCCTGCCACATGGGAAGGGCCACACATGCTTAGAAAAAACACCCCTTGGAGAAGTGATAGAACATTTTCCACAAACAGATCACTGCATATCCCTCTCTGATTTCTTGCTGAGCAGTTAGGGTTCAGGAGAAAACTAAGAAAAATCATTGAACCACCCTAATGGCTATGTGAATGATGGTCCATTCCAAAAAACTTTCACCGCGGTGTTCGCAAATGAATGGGCCAACTGACCATGGAAGAGGCTGATGAACAACAGGCTGGGACAGAGACAGTATAAAACAAAAAATGTACATACACACGTGTGTTTGTATACATATTAAAATGTCACGACAAAAAAGGCCATTATCAAAACAGAAAAACAGCCTCTCTGTCCAGGGTGTTAACCCCTTTGCAAGGGAAACTCAGATATTCCTTATTCCATTATATTCCAACTCCACACTGCCAAACACTGGAAACCAATAAATTCCACAATGTGGTGAATTCAGTTTCTGGCAGCCTATCTATTACCATTGGTAGGGACACTACTGCAAACCTTTTATCAGTAAAAAGAACACCATACATCAGTGTACCTGGTGTGAAAACTCTCAAAGAGCATTATTAGGCTTACTATAGATTTTCGGAATACATTCTTTTAATTACTACTTTATGGTAAAGTTATGAAGAAAGTAGTTCTTCTGCAGCCTGAATCATTTCTAACTATCCATGGCATCCACAACCCCTATTCTGATTCCAGGAGGCACCAAAGCACAGAGAGGTCAATCATTATATCAACTAACATGAGGTGAAACAGGAGTGCTGTTCAGTTTTGAGTCTCCTTGACCTCTCAGCTTCATCTGAAAATGTGAAGCCTGGCATCTTTATTGAGCAGGAGCTTCCCCTGTGATTTTTCTGCCAGTTTTCTTTATTGGTTCTCCTTTAACCTTCTGGGTACACTTAATGGGTTAATTTATCAAACACATCCACAGCTGTAAGGAAGACTGCATGGATCTGTCTTGGGTCAATTTTCATTCATGGGCTGCATGCTCTCATGAGGCAATTTCATTTGAATGAGAGCACTTCAAAAGCACTGTTGTAAAAATCATAGTCCATTTCATGGCTCCTTCCCTCATGACAATTTGACTTCTGAATAAGTTGACAGAAGTGGCAAACTTCACGACACCCATGTTGACGGACAATAGAGGTACGACTGCTGAATCCTGTGCAATTGCACTTTATAAGCACTTACACTAGTGCATGGATCGTGCAATCCCTAACAGAACCAAGATGCTATCCCCCAAAAAAAGGAAGCCAATCTGTTGGTCCCCTCTCATAAACAAACTCTACAACAGAAAAAAGAAACTGTTGCAAAAAAGAGTAAAATCCCATGACTGGAGGAACTCCATGGTCAGCTTCAGTAAGAACCTGAAATCCCTCATAAAATTCTCCAAAGCTAGTTACGAAAACAAAATCGCCACTGATTCTAAAGACAGCCACAAAGCATTCTATAGCTATGTCAAGAATCTCAATGGTAACACTCAGATCTGCTCTGAGTTACAACACAATGGCACTAAATATACAGAACCAAGTGATATTCCAAACATCCTGGTAGATAGGTTCAGTGCTAACTTTACCCCTCTCTCATCTCCTAAACAGCCCATCTCTATACCGGAAGAATGCAAAGTTCCTGTAATCATGGTTGCACAGGTAAAAAACACACATTCCAAAGCCAAGAATACAGCATCCATGGGATCTGACAACATCCCAGGCTGCATTCTACATGAACTACAAAATGAACTGGCACTCCACCCAAGTACCATGTTCAATCATAGCCTCACCTCAGGCATTGTGCCCACTGAATGGTGCACAGCGATGGTTATCCCACTCCACAAAGGGGACCACCAAGAACCCCAGGAATTACTGCCCCATTAGCCTGATGAGCCTGGTCTGCAAGGATATGGAACGTATCATTATGGAACTTATAAACAATGACATTGGTAAACTCCAAACTCTGGACCCTACCCAGTTTGGGTTTGTAAAAGGCAAATCATGTCTCCCAAACCTGATAGACGTCTTTGAAGTGGCCACCAAAGCCGTAGATGAGGGTAAGGTGGTTCACACAGCATATCTAGATCTCGCCAAGGCTTCCGACACCATCCCCCACTCTGGAATTATAGATAAACTCACTAAAGTAGGTATAAATCCCTATGTCACAAGATGGGTTGCCAACTGGCTCACTGACAGAACCCACACTGTGAAAGTAGCAGACTCTAAATCCAACTTCAGACCAGTGACAAGTGGAGTACCACAGGGTTCAGTCCTAGGTCTTCTCCTGTTTGGTGTCTACTTCTCTGAAGTATAGGCTAACACAGAAGGTCTTTGGCTAACAAAGTTCACAGATGACTGCAAACTAGGAGCCATAATCAAAACTCCTAAGGATGTGGACATCCTACAAAAGAGCCTCACTGAGACAGATGCCTGGTGTCAAACCCATGGCTTCAAGCTCAATGCCAAAAAGTGCATTGTCATCCCTTTTGGTAAAAACTCTATACCCATGAACTACCTCATAGGCGGTAGTCTACTTAACACCAAAAGTGTGATAAGAGAACTTGGGACACAGGTGGAAAGTAGCCCCTCCTTTGATAATCATATCGCCACAGTAGTCAGGAAATCCTTCTACTTGGCACACCTCATCACAAAAGGTTTCTCATCCAGGAAAAGAGAGTCATTGTTCCCCTCTACTCATCACTCATTAGACCCATTATAGAGTACAACGCCCCTTTTGGTATGTACCTCACAAGACATCTACAACAACTGGAAAGGCCACAGAAATACTTTACAAAGAGTATTACCAGCCTCAAACAGATGCCCTACGCAGACCATCTCAAAAAACCCCAGCTTTACTCTGTCACATATCGCCTACTCAGAGGTGATCTCTAACTAACATACAAAGCTATGTCAAACCCAGAGCTGCTGGACATGCTCCACTTAAAGAAATCCTAATCTCTCTGAGCTACATGCTCTAGGGACCTAAACCTTGTCACCACAATAAACAGAACATGCTGGAGGGATACATTCCTGTCCCAGAGACTTTCCATACTCTGGAACAAACTACCTATCTATATCAAACAAAGCTCCTCATTAGCACTCAAGAAAAATCTTGATGACTGGATGGGAAATGGAAATTCACCCCGGGGATCACCTCTGTGGCTCTGCTTGACAGGGGTACAGGAAAATAATTTTCTTGGGTGGCAAAAGACAGGGTACCGTTTGGCTAGGCTTATATAGGCCCTAGGGCCAGTAGCCTAGTACCTACCTATGAAGGAGGTTATGATAGCATCTTCAAATGAGTAAGGAATAGGAATTTGAAGTGATCACTATCATGACTGATGCAGTGATCACTCATGCAATGTTATGGCTGTGATCTAAGGCCTTCTCTAATCATAATTGATTGAATGCTCAGGCTATAGTTTGTACCAATGGTGCACAATTTGAGCTGGTGATGCCCATTATTAAATCTTATTACCTAAATAGCATTGTTTGTTCAAGACACATTTTTTATGGCAAATTGCATCATCATTATATGCTTTGGACTCATTTTTTATCTACTTTAATTTTTGGGTTTGCCACTCAAGACTGAATGCCTAGAAATCATCCATCCATCCAAAACCCTTTTTTTACATTTTTACTAATGGGGTGGGGTGTCATTTTAACAATGACAATCATCTAGCGCCAGGGTTCACATCACTGGAGGGCTAGCCCTGCCATGGCTGTTCTTCCATACCACACACTCACATGCACTCTTAACAAAGCATACTGGAGTTTTACTGTTTGTTGCTGATAGGTGAATTATGTTTCATTATACTACCCCTTGTGTTGTTCTGCATTTGCAATCCTTAAGTCTGTTTATAATATACTAGTACTTAACTTGATCTCCTTAATTTGGATACAAACTGCCTCAGTGAGTTACTAGTATCCTGGCATGTGTCTCTACTACCCGTTTACGTAGTAGTGATTCCCAGAATGCATCTGCAGTGCTCTATTATGCATTTTAATTAAAAGCCACTGCTGCTGTACACTTCACTACACTTGTGGGCTATGAATAAGGATATTGTCCAAAGATTTCCCTACCTGTTGCTTGTGAGCGGACACACTGGCTTTAGCTCTGTGGGTAGAAAATGAGTAAACACATAACATATACTGTATTGTACACCTAAGTTGAATAGTTTCAATTTTTATCAGGTGAAAGGTGAGTATGCATATACTGAGAAGTGTCTGTCTTTACCAGTACTCTTCAAACACACCCACTTTAATATAATAGTTACCACCTCAAATGTTCAATCAATTGTAAGAATTACCAAAAAAAAAAAAAAAGTATTTCATAGCCTTATTTACTGGCAGAATATGCTCCATGTTATCCAGCAAGAATGATGAGAGGAATGAAGAAGCTTAACCTGCTTGCTGGTGTAGCCCACATACCATATGGCCACGCTGGTCTAAAACAGGTGCATGGATATTTGCTTATATCATATGTAGAAATAGGGACACTAATAAGCATCTGCAATGGAATGAGGCTGCTTAAGTACAAAACCCTGCATTGCTGCAAAGATGGTGGTCCCACTCCCAGTTTCCCCGTTGAATGTATGACAGCAATAGTGTTTACACTTGCCGCCCATGCAACACGTTGGCACTAGCGCCCCTACAATCAAGCACATTCAAACATAAACACACATGCACGTGCGCACACACACATTCAATCTGACTCCATTCATGCTCCTAAAGACAAGTGCACAAAGTTGTACAAACATCCACACAAAAAAAAAAACAACCTCCACACCTCAGCTTTCTCAACTTCCTCCACAGAAATCAAGCTGATGTTACATTTTTCTTCCACCTGCGGTAATTTATGCAGCAGAGTGATTCTCTGAAGCACTTCAGATGCTGCTGGCATGTTTACTTACAAAACATGACTAATTAACAGTAGCTGCTCCCCCAGACTGCCGCATTTATATGCATTACAACCAGAAGGACCACCCTCCATACTTATTGCACCTGCTGGTGGTAAATCATAGTGGTAGGGCAGACTGTGATTCAGAAAGGGTACTGTGAGGGGGTAGCCAATGGCTGTAAAACTTCCTGATCAGGCTTATCCTTTCTGAATTCCATCCAACATGCTTACCCAATGGTACACACCATGATGTGTTCTTTGTCATTGTTTTAAACATTCAATAATACACTCTTTCATCATAAATTACAAAATGCTGCTTACATTACATTTTTTCATTAAATCTAGGGATTCATTAATGGTAGGAACATATTCTTTTTCAGTTTCTTTCAGTCAGTACTATCAGGTTTCTTGTCATGTGAAACATAGTGATCACTTACACACAATACGCAGTAAAAGGACTATGAATTCTTGAAGATGATTCATAGGTGAGAGGCGGGAACCCTTATAATATATAACCCCATGTTACTTCACTGTAATTGTTTTCTATACAACTGCCCTATACAGAGGAGTTCTGGTATAGTTTAAAGCATAAGAGATTAGTCAATCCCCCAGAGAAATAGGAAGGAAGGAATTGGATGTGACAATACATAGTAAAAGGGCACTGAATCCCAAATGACTAACTTCATGATCCAATTTGAAATAAAAAAAAAAAAAAAACAATGGGTTACAACCGTTATGAGGCCTCTTCCTGGAAAACAAAATCCGCGATGGGTAGCATGATATCATAGCCTGGGGGACTGTTTCTAAACAACAATCATGAGAGTTCATATAAGCTTGTCACACACTGCGCTCAAAAAGCTGACCAGCATAGAATTGTCATAGAAGAGAAGAAACAACATAGTTCTTTATTCATAGATATAATATTTTGTGGAAGAAAATACAATCTAGGCTGCATTTAGGGTAACACTGTCCTTTAACAAATGCCTCTAGGATAACAGGAAGTACTAACCTTACAATGTACAGATAATAAGCCATAACCTCTGAGTAACAAACACTCAAATGTGGGATTACAGAAAAGGGCAATTAATGATGACATGCATGTTCTAAAACTGGCTGCATAACCCTTTTGATTAATTCATGCCCCCAAGAATATAATTAAATCTTAATGCAACAAAAAAAAAAAAAACTCCTTTAGTAGTTTAGAAATTGTTGAATATGCCTCTTAGTTCTTCTGAGCAGTTCACTAAAAATAAAAACAAAAAATAAAATAAAAAATCAGAGCACACTGCTACTCAGTGACAACTGATCTGTAATAACATGCTTTACTGAAATTTCCATATCTAATCTCTGAAAAAAAGTCAGTTCTCAGCTGACAGAAAATTCTGGAGGATAAAAATAACCACAACAGCAATGTTGTCTACTGTGATCTTTTCTAGATAAAAAGCAATGTGACTTGGTTACCTAGGAAACTACTGCTGCAGATTACTATGTCAAATTTTGTTAGGAACACAGCATTAAACAGAAGTAGCCCTTGCGATGACACCTGGGAAATGTATTTTAATCATCTTATGATCTATACATTAAAATCACCATGGTGATCCCAAAGAAAGCAATGCCTTTTAAGCAAGCTACATGCACTTGATTGCATTTAAAGCAGTATCGCTTGGTAAATAACATACTTTATAAACAGTATAGTTTGTATGAATAACTGTAGTCATATTTCTGTGAAATTACACATTTTTATAACATAAACATGCTTTCAGCACAAGGATCTCTTTTCAGTTAGTAAGCATGCTGAAAAATGAGAAGTGTATTTTAAGGAAGGGAATAAATTACACACCATGCAATGCTGCATATAGTCTTCAAAATGCAAGGCAGAAAATATGGAGTATTACATGCCTACATTCATATATATATATATATATATATATATATATATATATATATATATATATATATACACACACACACACATTGCAAAAATTTCTGCTCCATAAAACATTCCCGAACATTCATAAGCAATGTCAGTACTCACACTTCTGAAAAGTGACATATTTTTATATAATAAACATGCTCTCACAACATGTGTATTCATTTCCATTAGCAAACCTACTGAAGAATGAGAAATCTATTTGAAGGAAGGGAACAAATTATACAGCCTGTTATGATGAGTTCATTCTGTAAAGTGCAAAATGAAGAGAAAATATGGTGTTGAGCTATATCTGTATAAATATGACAGACACAGACACACAGACACACACACAAACACACACACACACACACATGTTCTATAAGACATTGCTGAGCATTATGTGGGCATAGCATTCATTATTTAAATATGGAGAATATTTAAGCATCAAGAATACATTGATATATTGTTTTTTTGAGCAATACAAAGTTTAACGTATGAAGACTGTCATGTTATTATCTCACCCAATAAAAATAAGACACCTGATTTTAAACTTGCCCAAAAGAATGACATCTGTGAACCTATAATGGATTACAGAAGCAAATAAAGCAATGCAGATAAATGGTAGCACAGAGGAGAGAGGGCTATGAGTTGCTTCCTATAGTTGAGGATTGATCCACTCAGGTTCCTTTTGCCTACTGTGTAAATCTGAGCAAGCCACTTAACCAGACGGTGCAAAAAGGAAACTGAGAAAACTGGGTTAAGCTCCACAATGGTCTCCTGGAATGCATGCCTAGAAACAACATATGACCTTGTATAGCTATAATGCTATAGTTTCTAGTTTGTCTCCAATACATTATCTCACTGGAATAAAAGCAAAGTGTCACTGAACAAAGACATGATCTGGCCATAGCCAAGGACAGACAAAATGACTAGTGCTATAGTGCCCTTTTGTGCAAACAAAGGGTACTAGTACAGAGTCATTACATACATCAGAAAGCCTTTTGAGGCCATGTAAAAAAGCAAGCCTGATTCCTTCATTAAAGACAATAGCTGTATTTTTCTCACTGTCACTACTTAATTGTGCTTTATTTTATTTATTTTTAACCAGGTTGGTGTGTACTGGTCTGGTGACCCTTTTCAGTCATGACAAGGCCTAGACTGCAGAAAAAAAATGCAACAATTAATAAAAAGTCTAATTATAACAGTATACATTACAAAGTTTTAGAAGAAGAGATTAAGACTAACATAATGATACATAATATGATTATTATAGGACTGTTGCAAAACCAGGGAGATGTTATAATTGAAAGGATGAGTTTAATAAATACAGAATCTTTGCATTATATGTACATTCTACATGTAAAATAAGGGAGAAAAAGCTTGAAGTGTTAAATTTTTGATGACAATGTAGACATTATTACTACAGAAAATGTTAATTGTAATTTTAGATAAATGTCAGGGAAGATGAGTAATTATGTTCATGTGTGTAGGCAGATGATTACGTGTAGTAATTAACAGATAATAAAAAAATAAATAAATAAAAGGGGAACCGTTAGAACAAAAATGGATTCTATCACAATCGGAATGGGAGCTGATTTCTCCCTTTCTCTCCAGGTCCCCAATAAGACTCCCCACTGGCACAACTATAGGTTCCAGATCTCAGCCTAGTGGGCAAGATAAAAATCTCCAGCACCCCCTCTGTCCAACAAGTGCCTTGTGTCCCTACCCAAGTAGCTAACACACACACACACTTTGAGATAAGAGTTTATACAACCACAAAGACACTCCTGGGGAAGGCTGGCACAGGTTTCTCCAGCTGTGCCCCTTTTACCCAGACTATACGGTAGAAATCACTGCCACCACCCAGCTAATATTTATCAGCTACTCACAGGTCCTTAAAAGAGTGTCCAATTATTACTGTGCAATATTATTATCCAAATGGTAAGTGCAACCTGACAGTCAAGACTTATTTGGAGTGACTAGGTACAGTATCACTATATACATGCAATGTACACTTGGAGCTTAAATTATCTCTACACAGTACAGCCACAGCTGAAAGGTTTAAAAATATTTAATAATAAATAATAAAAACACAAGACAATACTTCTTACTACACAGTGCTAGTCAAGAGTTCAGAGATCACAGAGAAATACTTAAAATAATACGGTAGAAAAGTTCTGACATCACAGAAAACAAACTAGTCTAATCTTCCTATTTCCTAGTTATATCTAAGAGAAAAAAAACAGTTCTAAATAACTTACATATAGGGCAACGCAGTGCTGGTGATGTTGGATGTTTTCAAGACAAAATGCTCTAATGCTCTCATTCTGTCTGTCTTTAAACTGATAACCTAGTACCACTGATTCATTTCAGATTACATCATGTCTTTCTGGTTCACAGGCTAAGAGATTCTCAGAGGTTAATAGCCCTTGATCTTGCAGCTGGTCAGGAAGCCAGAATAATAAAATAATTTATACATGCAAATTCGAGCAATTAACTCTGGTCTCAAGACAATAACCAGAATTCCTTCATCCAGACATATCGGCTCCAAGTTTTGACATCAAAGATTTGACTTATTAGCTTTGTTACATTTTTGCAGTTCCACATTTAACACCATTTTTCCCATTTAAGAGAACAAGCCTGTTGCTTACATTAATATTTACAAATGACAGAATTATCTACAAAATTCTATCTGGCTAGGCTGGCAACCTTCACCTATCTTCACAGGGTGGAGCATAAGCCTTTTCACAGAATCATACTATGTCCTCACATTTTAAACAAATGTTCATGTATCCGGAACTATAAGAATTATGAAAGAAGTACAAATGGCAAACTGTTCAGCACAAACTATTTTATAGTGGTTGTATCCTTTAGGTTCTAAGTCTTAAATAAAATTTTATAAGTCACATTAAACACAATAACTATTATATTTGCACTGTTTTGTAAACAACTTAAATTTCTTAGCAACCACTCAAGTAACATACATACTGTCAAGTAGCACTTTATTCATCTAGCTGAGAGCTTTCATATGAGGCTAAGGAGTTCTGTCTGTTACTTGGTTACTGAGATATTTAGAAAATTGTATCTATATAAATGAATGTCATAAAAAGCAGTTAATTTCTGTTTACCTGCACTAGACAGAGGTGAAATATTAATGCAGTTGAGTTTGCTAGTGTGTAAACTTTAAGATGAAGTATTTTAAAACCTTGTATATAGCATGGTTTTGGAATTACTGATGCAAATATGAACAAGCAGTATTTGACGCCTAGAGGCGTCAGTAGGAGTTAACTGAAAATACAGCTGGAGGCATCACTCGAATATAATGAGTTAAGGAAGGGGGTAATAAAACAGTAGAGACGTCAACAAGGAGAAGCTTTTTAAAACTGAGATAATAAATTATGGGATGATCTTATAACTATTATGCCATTGTATTGATCATAAGAGTCTTGGTGATGTACTTCTAAAGAGAAATACAAAAAATGATTTATAAGATTAGAAAGACTGTAATGTGAAAAGAAAAGAATCAGAATTTTACAAATGAATATGAGAAAGATACTGGACAAGATGAGTTTGAAAGATAAATACATCAAGAAGCTATGCAGTTTTTTTTTTGTCATTCCAGCAAAATTATCTGTTTATGGGTAAAAAGTGAAGATGTTTCTCTGTTTTTACCAAAAATTAGGAATGATGAAGGCAGGACAAAGACTTTTAAAGATGATGCAAAGGATATGGTTTACACGTTAACAGAGATTATTAATATAACTGAGAAATAAAAGCTGGTATCCGATAAATTAAGTGGTAAGCTAGCTAGTGAAATAGAAAAAAAAAGAATAAATAAAGAACTGCTCCTGGACCTGATGGTATAGTGTGTGCATTTTATAACAACTGGATGATGAAGAGAGAAATGTATATATACTGACATTTGATTACCAAGAAATTTTGACTGGTTAGCAACATATTTGCAGTGCAGGCCGGGAAGAAAAGCTCTAATATATTACAAAACATTTTAAGAACAATACTTTTACAGTCTTTAAATATAATGCAAAAACTATCTACAGTTTAAAAAATATACCAAATTAGACATATGAAAACATTGGTTAAAATTTGGTACAATAATAATTTAATATTTAGAGAAAGTTTAGTCATTTTATAGATAAATTAAATGTAAGATACTGTAGTATAATACAAACAGGAATTGCAATACAAAGTGA
Source organism: Protopterus annectens (assembly GCF_019279795.1). Taxonomy (NCBI): domain Eukaryota; kingdom Metazoa; phylum Chordata; order Ceratodontiformes; family Protopteridae; genus Protopterus; species Protopterus annectens. The sequence goes on from NC_056729.1 coordinate 871,172,779, forward strand.
GAGAAAAGCAGGCTTACAATAAATTTAGAGAGAAAGCCAGGGGACAGAAACTGACAGAAGTAAGGAAGTGAGTTAAGAACGGAGAGTAAGGAGAAGAAAGGTAAGGAGAGCTACTTGTTTACATTTAGGGATATTGTTTATCCTGGAGATGAGCAAGAGCAAAGTCAGTTTTTATCTAGGAAGTCTTTCAGAATGGTTTTAAAGGATGGGTGGGAGGGTATTGACCTAATGGATTAAGGTAAAAAGTTCTAGATCATAGCAACATGGTAAATGTAGAGACAATGCCCAGCAGATTTTATAGGTTTATGGACAGGCAAGAGATTTTTGCTGTACAAGCAAAGAGACACTGGGAACATAGTTGTATAGAATATTATTTAGTGCTGGGCAAGCAGATATGCTGGATATTTTCTAGGTGACAAGAAAATGTATATCTTAGTTAATGGGATCATTCTAATCAATTTAGACTTTTTAGTGCTATACACTGGTGGGTTTTGAAAGGAGTGTGTTATAGCATTGTTCAGTTTTGATTTTTGTGATGCCTGGAGGTTAGTAAGGATGGGAGCACAATAAAGGAAGTTTGGGGAGGAGATAAGTAGTGGCAAGTGTAGTTTTGGTTGTGTTGGCTCTTTAAAAGATACTTAGTTTTTGATGATTTTTTTTGTGCATTTTGTATATGCAGGTCAAATTTAAGCTCACCAATTATCATCTCTACTACTTTGCTATGAGAAATAATTTCAGTGGTTATATTGTCAAGAGAGAGGCCTTTAAATTTTAGTTTCTCATGAGAGAGGGATTTGGGGAAAAAAGTGGTTTAAGCCATTAAAGTTTCCTGAGTAATTTTTTTTGGTGTTCTGTGTCATCAGAGGTGTAAAGGATTGTGTAGTCATCTGTGCACTGTACTAGTGAAGCCTATTGTGTAGATATCTGGATAGTGTTGTTGAGAAAGTTAAAGAAGAAGGTACCAAGGATAAAGCCTTGTGGTACACCAATGCTGACTGGCAGCAATGGAGAGAGAGTGGAGTGCCATTTTACTAACTGGCATACCTCTCACCTGTACAGATTTTCACAGAATGTCCAGATTTTTGCCTCATATTTTTGGTCTGTTCCTCATAAGGTGGTGTTTTTCCAGCAAATCATTGGCAGATCAGTGTGGGCTGAAGTCAGAAAATAATGAAAATCATTTGAGTTTTAGACTTTATACCAAGTTAATGCAAAACTTGTTATTCTATCAACTTTCTAAGTTTAAGACCAATATTTAAAAATTGCCCCAATTTTTGGTCCTTTATACCCTATAACTTATGGATTTGTACAGATTTCTTAATCTAAGTGGTTGAGAGGTATGCTGACTGATAGCTATTGGATAGGAACCTTTTGTACCATACAAAGTTGGGCCGAAGTAGACCTACGTTGTACATTTGAAGTGTAAGTTTGCTGTGTCAAACTGTGTTGAAGGCTTTAGACATGTCTAGAAATAAGGAGGAGACTAGTTTGATATTATCAATACAGCTTAGAAGTACAGTGTTAGTACTATGGGAAAAACAGAAGCCATGTTGTGCGGGTGATGGGAGTTCTTCCTGTTGGAGATAGCTTAGCAATTGTTCTTTAATATATTTTTCAACTATTTTGGAGAGGGGTGATATGACTACTATAGGACTAAAGTTAATAATGTATGTCTGCCACCTATGTGTAGAGGAATAATGTACAACTTTTTCCATAGAGAGAGAATGTGGGATTCATGAGCTGACCTATTTATAAAGAATAAGACAGGACAGGAAATGCTATTGGCTGCTATTTTAAAGTACTCACTTGGAAGGTTATTGTCAAAGGAAAAAACTTCAAAGACCAATACACGTAAGGTTCAGTTAAGGCACTTTTAATTGACTTGCCGCAAGGAGACAAAAACATGCAAATACAAGGATTTGTCTAACTACTAACAGGAAGTATGCTTATTCTTATACTATTTTACAAGACATGGCCTTCTAAGCTGACGTAATCAAACAACTTTTAGCATTGTTCTACAGCAGATGTTGCTCAGATTTTCTGCTGACATGACTAGATTTGTGAGAAACTTTTGAGAAAAACAACCTGGCCTTGGTGACCATTAATCCGTTTACAAGCATCTATTGTACAGTGTTACATTTCAAGGTACTCTTTTAACTCAGATACAAGCAAATGCTGATTGCAGTTCATATTTTCAAGCAGGCTTTGTACTAATTATCTGTAACTTCTACAGCTGTGTATTTTCTCACAGCACAGCGAAACTTCTTGTGTAAGTTTCATACAAGTAGTATTGTTCTATTCATTATTTTCCTAACGCAAGCAGAAATCACCTGCTTCTCAGTAAATTTCCAAGGCACAAGCAAGATTTTAGCTAACAATACAAGGTCAGAAAGCAACTGCAGTTTGTACAGATTTATGCAGTATGACATAGAATAAATGTGTTAACCCTTTTCAAGCTCTAAATGCACTAAGCATATTGCTAATACACACATTAATACATATTTTTCTAACAGTTATCAGCTAAAGTAGAACATGGCTGGAGTTTAAAAGTGGTTTTATGTAGGATGTGGACACAGGTTTGAAGTTAAAGGTGGATGTGGTGATACCTGGCTATTGGGCATAGTTAGGAATAGATGTTTGAAAATTCTTTGTTAGAGATGCTATACTTTCTATGAAATGAGATTTTAACTGTATTGCAGTTTCAAGCGGTAAGTTACTGGGAGACGGGTTAGGGTTGATTTTCTGGCCAGGATGCACGATTTCAGTTTTAGGGTTGTGCCTACCATTATTCTGAAAGTATCGTTTTTTTGTCTTCATTTATTTGCTTTTTAGTACAATTATGAAGCATTCAGAAGTTTTCAACATAGTGTAGTTCTTTTTTTTTATTTTTTTTCCATGCTGTTTCTCTACCCTGCATTAGCATTCTACTCGTTTTGGATAACTGAACTGCATTATTTGTTTTTAGTATCTTCCTTCTAGGAAGTGCAAGGTTATTTAGGATATCCAGGAAACTTGTACTGAATTAATTTACAGCATCATCTGAAGAGAGAATTTTTAGGAAGTTCCAGTCAATACATAATAGGGTAGTACTGAACACTTCTGGGCTAAACTTGGAAAGGTTGCTTATTGTTTTATAAATGTGTTGTTTAAGTGGATGTATAAAATGGCTGGTGGTATAGACTGGAAGATGATCACTGAGAGTCTGACATTGTGCCCACAGTGGTATATTTGCTAGGGTATGACACTAAACTCCAGTAAACAGGGAATCTGACATACTGCTATAATGTGTGGAGCTATTATTTAGTTGTGTGAAACCATATTATGAGCCAAAGGAACCACAGTTCATGCAAGATGTAGGGAAGTTAGAGTTATGTCCAACCAAATGACATTCTCATCACCTAGTAGTATTTTTTCTTGTGGAATCGTTATGTATATCCAAGTGGGGATTATTAAAGAAGGTAGTTATGGCATTCTGGGAAGATGCACTGAAGATGTATTAATAACTGTGAATCAGATACAGAAATTGTTGATTGTGAAGAGGATATAATATTGTTGACATTATGCAGAAAAGGCAGAATTAATCATGCCAAAAGGGCTAGGTTTGTAAAAGTTTATGGTTTTAAGGGAACGTTTGCTAGAATTATTACATTTACACATTAGATGTCACATGTTAAGCCAGAAGTTAATGGGTGGTTTTGTAATGATTCATTGTTTACATTAGTTATTTTAAATGCTGAAAGACAGATAAAAGTGGATAAGTATATTTTAGGTGTGTTTTAACAGATGCTGTTATATGTGGCTTATACTGATGACTTAGTATAGCAAATAGAAAAGGTTGAGATAGAGGAGGCTATACAGAATATTGGTTTGCAATAGTTGGTTTAAAAATAAATAAGCGTAAAAGTAAAGGATTTTGTGAAAGTGAAAGGAAAGCATGTAGTTTATTAAGGATTAATTATGGACAGGATAACATTATTAGAAAAAATGGATAGGATTAGCAGAAGGCATTAAGCCAATAATTAATTGGTGTGTGGAAATTGTTTATCTTATTTTAAAAAGTTCACCCACTACATAGTTATATTTTAGGTAAATTAGGGTATATGACAGAGGTTCACATGCTTCCTGTGGATATGGAGAAAGATTTGTTGAAAGTTGTTTCTTCCATCTTATGGGGTCAAGAACAAATAATGTTAAAGGGTATATAATTTACTGTGATATTAAGGAAGGGGATTCGGATTAAATCATGTTGTTTATTTGGTGTCATTACGCAAGTATTGGATAATGTAAAAAAGTTTAATGTAAAAGATTGTGTTGAGAAATAAATATAGTTTGAATAGAAGATATGTGATATAGAAAGAAAACATTAAACTTTTTAAAGATGAAAATATGTATTATGATAAAAATAAATGGAACACAGCATGGCATGAGAGGTTTCTGGCAAGAAAAGTTTTGTATAAGGATATTATGGAAGCATTTCATTATGTTAAAGTTTGGAAAATAAAAGTTTAAATATACAAAAGGTAATCAATGAAAGGCAGGAATGACTTAAAATGACTTGGAATTACAAGACTTTTATGGAGACTGAACATAGGAAAATGGCCACTTAAAGCAGAATTAAAGTATAGGAGGATAGAAAATGTATGATTTATAATATACAAGAAACTATGGAACACGGCTTCTGGAATGCTTCAGGATAAAGTGGTATGGAATTTATGTGAAAATATAATATGGGATATTTAAGAGTTTACATATAAACATGATTTATGGAATTTATAAAACATGGACAAAAATATGATCAATACTATTTATAAGTTCCTTATGGACAGTATGGTGTATGAAATATCAGGAATTGTTATTCAATAAAATTTGTGATGGGTGCAATGTAGTACAATTAAGAAAATTATTCTGGAATAAAGAGTGGGTATTGAATTAACTGGTTAATGGAAGGAATACAGTTTTATTTTGTGTGTTTTTCTTTATTGAGAAACAAGATTATTGTAATTTCTCTATGTGGATGTTTAAATAAATAAAGCCCCTATGCTAAATTTTGTAGTACTGACACTGTTATCTTGTTAATCAGCTATAAATATGTATGGCTGGCTGATTATGACAAATAGAAGGGCAATTACACAGAACTGGTGAAATATAACAACTGATATTTTTCCATTAAAGTGCTTTTTTGCAGTTATTACTGTTCACTACCAAACTGAGTTGCTGGTGGCAGTATGGCTCCACAGAAGCAGAAAGGGGTGACAGCAGTAAAGAATAATTAGTAGCCTCTCCTGGAAATTACTGTGTGTGTGTGTGTGTGTGTGTGCGTGTGTGTGTGTGTGTGTGTGTGTGTGTGTGTGTGTGTGTGTGTGTGTGTAAGCCAAGATTCAGTTACTATTTAGAAGATAACACTGCACAGCATTAAGCTGACAGAAAGCAACATGGACTCTTTGAAAGTCAGGGGTTACAACTCTACTCCACAGCTATTTAATGTGAAGCTTACCCAGGTTTTGGAGATACTGACTATGGCTATAGCCCACGACATCAGTGCATATTTGCCATACAATCTTATGGCCAATCCTTGACAGTGATATATTCAGCAACTTGAATGTCAGCCAACACAACAATTACCATTAATTGACAATTAGTACATAGTAATACTAAAAGTAAATGTGTATTACTTTTGTTGCATTAGCAGAAAATGCACAGGAAGTTTCTGCAGAAGAAGAACCAAAGAGAGAATGATTGGTATATCTAAAAAAAAGCACTAAGAATTATCTGTATTTCTTTCTATGCTCAGAAACAGGTTTATGTCCTACAAATAGACTGCACATCGGAAGCATTAATAAGGTACCACTTTCTCTAACAATAAGATAATATGAGACTACATCACAGGAAACTCCTATTGCTTCAGTTGATGTACACCATCTTTTCTCTTGCTTATAAGATCCTACAGCCATAAGTGTGCATTTCTGAGAAGAAATTTCATCACACAGTCCACAACCAAACTGAATCTAAAAAACAATCCATCATCAGTCTTCATTAATTTGCTCATATTAATGTTCATTTGTAGCTGCAATCATCCATTTCCTACTATTTTTAAATCAGGCATGAGCATACCTTTTAACATCTTAGATCAAGAAATCTGGAAAAAATATAATAATGGAGGGACAAAGGTCTGAAAATAGGGACACATTTTAAACATTACTCTTATAAACATAGGAAGTTGCTAGAGTAACAGGATTTGTGTTACCATGCATTTTCTGAATGACATGAAGCCTGAAACTCAAATCTATGTCATTATTTAGTCACTTCAATATTCAGTGATTTGACAGAGAACCATGACTCTTATGAGGAACAGGCCAAAAACATGGACCTTTTGAGAAAATCTGGGCAGTTGAGAGGTATGAAACAAAAATGACCACCTGTCCAGTGTTTCCTGCCTCTGGGTCTGTTTTCTATTAACTTGCTTGATAGCAATCAATAACTAAGCAAGACGGGACTGCTAGATCTGACTGCACACTATCATGCATCTACAACATCTTTCACAACCTTGTCCATCAGCAAAAAATCAGGATTACAGCAAGCTGAAAAGTTACAAATGATGAAAATTGAACAACGAGAAATTACATCATGTGCAATGCTCAATCCCATCACCCCATAACCCCACCCTTGAAGGGAAAGGAATCTATTGCCCTGTACTGTATTTATTTATTTATTTATAGTTTGATTGCCAGGATACTCCATTGTTCCATGAGGAGCCTGTTTTCAATGGAATCCTGTGGAGAAAACCTCCAGAAAATTATAAATTACAGATTTAACATAAGAGCAAGTTATTAGAGAAATGTAATGTGCACAAATTAAGCAAAATTAAACAAATACAAAAACACATATTTGTAGGTGCACATATTAGTACAATACAATAAGAGTAATATTTACAAACAGTCAAAGTTTTTAACAGTTTAACATATTAGCACAATGCAATAACAGAAACAGTCTAATTTTTTTAACAGTTATGCTAATTATGCAGTAAATTTCTAGGCTACTGAATAGCACCATTCTAAGAGTTATGCTAATACCTACAGTTTATTACGGGTACAAAACAGTGGGAGGCTATTGTGAATTACAGCTTATAGAGAGAGTAGCTACAGTGTAGGGAAATTATGTGGGGTGGGAGCAAGAGAATTCCCATAGTGAAGTTAGGTGTGTGTGAAGTAAGGTTTTGAATGAAGAGAGGCTGCTGGTGGTGTGGATGAGAGGTGGGAGGGAATTCCAATGGCATGCTAGAGAGAAGGACATTAGATGTTTGCCAGGTGGACAGGCAGGTTTAGTCAGTTCAAATACATTTTGAGAATTAGATCTCAAAAGTCTATTTGGTTGGTGCATTTTAAAGGTGGTGGCAAGAGAGGGACAGTTTGTGTGCTTGGACAAGTTGAATTTAGATAAGGTAATCGGACAGCTCAAGCCAATGCAGTTCATGTAGGGCAGTGCAGTGATGGGAAGTGGATCTATGGCCAGTTGCAAATTTTATTTTATTATAGCAAGAGGAAAGTTTAGTCTTGAGGGAGGATTGCAGGTTAGTAAGGATAGAGGCACCGTACAGGAGGGATGGGATAGTAAGGATAGAGGCACCATACAGGAGGGATGGGATAAGTTAAGTGTTGGCGAGGGTGAGCCTAGTGGAGGGAGAGGTGTAACGGTTGTGGCGGTAAAGCATGCCTATTGTTTGTGTTTTTTTGATATTTACTTGTAGATGATTATCAAACTTTAGCTGATTATCAATCAGGACTCCTAGTAGTTTAGCATTAGAGACTATTTCGAGAGGAGTATTATTTTGACTAGTGACTGAGAATGAGGTTTAATCTAGGGTGTTTTTTTTGGAAGCAGTAAATATCGTGAGTTTAGTTTTAGTAGCATTGACTGCTATATTGGGTGATCATCATCCATTGCTCAGTGGAGCAGAAGGCATTTTGGGTTAATTTAACTAGGCTGAGTATAGAAGAGGCAGAGCAGATTATTGTCGAATAGTCAGCATATTGGACAAGGTTGGCATCTGGGATGGCTTGGTAGAAATTGTTTATGAATATATTGCATAGAATGGGGCCTAAACTTGAACCCTGGGGGACACCTGTGGGAGTATTGAGAAAAGGGGAGGTGGCTTTCTTCCATCTGACTGCTTGTTGCCTGTTTGAGAGGTAACTGGTAAACCAGTTAATAGAGGAGTGGGATAGATTTAGTTTGGAGAGTTTAGTGAAAAGAAAGCTATGAGAGATAGTGTTGGATGCCTTAGAGAGGTCAAGGAGGAGAATGGACATGATGTGGCCAGTGTCACGGGCCTTATTAACTGTTTCTAGGAAGGAGAGGAGAGCTCTGGTAGTGCTTTGGCCGGGTCTGAAACCATGTTGAGTAGGGGTTAGAAGTTGGTTGTTTATGAGGTAAGGTAGACGTTGTAGATGGATGCATTTTTTTGAGAAGTTTAGAAATGGGGGATAAGATAGCAACACGTCGAACGTTTATGATATTACTGTTATTACCACTTTTATGGAGTGGAATGATAAAGGCCTTTTTCCAGAGCTGGGGAACTTGACATTCAGCAATAGATCGATTTATAAGACTGCAGATGGGAAGAGCTATGCCTTCTGTGGCAACTTTTAAGAAATATGAGGGTATATCATCAGGGGCATTGGAGCTGGGTTTCAATGTTAGTAGAAGTTTTTTTATGGTGGCTGTAGGGATTGGGTTGAAGAAGAAAGGAGGAGGTTGGGAGCAAGAGATGCTAGGGGAGAGAGGGATAGGTGGAAATAACGGTGGGGAAGCAGAATTGGAAGTGAAGGATGATGTAAGTTTACTTATGGAATCAATAAAGAAAGTGTTAAATTGGGTGGCTAAGTCCAAGTCAGAGGCATCTGGATCAGGGCAGTGTTTTTTTTTTTTTTGCCAGGGTTGAGAAGGGAGCAGATTCCATGCCAGACTTTTTGGGGTTTGGTGTTATGGTTGGTTTGGAGTGTAAAGAAGGAGGCTTTGCAGTCTGAGATGATAGTTTTTTTACTAAGTGTTTCATGTTAATGTTTTGGTATCTGTGTAATTATGCACTTCATGGAATGATTCCCATGTTATGGCATACACTGTGTATGCAACAACTGTGCTACAGTTTGGTACCACACTACTAATCTCACAAAGTAACAAACTCCATTAATTTTGCTAGTGCTAGTAAGCACTGGTAAAGTGCTGCAAAGCCTCACATATGACATTGTACTTGATATTCAGTTACCTTCTCACACTATGACATTGCACTTGATATTCAGTTACCTTCTCACATTATGACATTGTACTTGATATTCAGTTGCCTTCTCACATTAACTTGATGTACAATCTTCCTAGATGCATTAACCATCCAAAAGAAAGACATCATCCTTTTAGTAACTGAATGTTAAATTAATTCACACCCGTTGTTTTGAATCTCATGAAAACAGCTTACCTTAGAACTTACTAGAGTATTCACAAGATGTCCCCTCTTCTTTGTGCCTGGGATGATTGTGTGTTATCATGTTATTAAAAATCATTTCACAGCCCATACTGCTCTGCCAAACGAGGTGACTATCTCCTACCATCCAGAGTGAGTTGTGGTACATGTGTTGCATAACTCCAAACAAACTCGGGAACATGTTATCTTGGCAAAGTTAGTTTCAGAGAATCTAAACTGTTTGAATGTTATTTGCTGAAACTAACTTCACAGACAGTGCAGTTTGGATAGGATCATAGGAAGTTACTAGGCTACTGCAACTAAGGCCCTTACAAGCCTAGTATCTTTCTCCACAACTGTGGACCCAGCAGTAGGTACATACAAATTTGGGGGTATGTGGAGTACCCCCCACATGGAGGGACAGGTTGGCTTGCTGTCTATTCATGGAGAGAGAAAACTATCTCTTATCAAAGAAAATCCTTTAGGGAAGACTAGACACTAGTCTCAGAGTAAGTTACAACTGGGTAATTAAGCAGTCTATAAGTATTAAGTTTGAAAATTAAGTATATGAGGACATGGAAGACTTGCACTGCATACTTTCCATTCTTGTGCACAGTTTAATTTGTAGGCATAGGAGGAGACAAAACAAAATGTTAGACTCAAAAAAAATGGAACCAAACGACAATAACTTCTAAAAACCAAGAAAGGAACTTTCCAAGCACTTTGAAATTCAATTTATTTAACGCTTTTGTCAGCATCAATCAGCTGACTTCATCAGAATAACAATACATTATACTTGAAGCCATTTTATATAGAAAAACTATGTCACATGACAATCCAATTAAAAAATAAATGAATCATAAAAATGCATCTAAAACAGTACACCATCAATTGTATAAATTCTTTTATAAAACCATCATTACCGCTCTAATACTAAATAAAATTAAAAATAGATAAACACATTATGGTACATATCAAAAAGAATGTGTACCAAAAAAATAATAATAAATATATATGTGTATATGTATGTGTAGCAGCAAACCTCCTGTGAACCTAAATTGACCAACAGTAATGACAATAATAATAACAAACCCCCTCTATTTTATTCTCTCTTTTGGTACGTATCTAATTCCAATAGGCTTTTAGTTTCAAAAAGCTACTAAGACTCAATGTATTGTTGCGTCCAGGAGACTTGTTGGCATTAAGCCTAATTTGCAAAACAAGATCCCTTAACTCTAAATAATCTTCCCAAGGACCCCCACGTATTTCTTGTGTTACTTTTTCAAGGACCAAAAACCTAAAAGCATATCCAGGGAACAGTTGAACGTGTTTGAACAAGGCATTGTTGTTGTTGCAATTTCTAATGTCTCTGACATGCTCATAAATCCTGTCTTTCAAACATCTTTTAGTTTTTCTAACATAAAATCCTTGACAGTTACTGCACAAAGCTGCATAAACTGCTCTCCTACTGGTACAACTGTGCTTAACAATATTCATGTCAAACCTTTAGGTGATTTTAATACTTTTGTCTGTACAAATCGTACAACATTGTACAAAGAATCCACACTTTTTTGTACCACCATATTCCATAGAATTCACCGAATTGCCCTGTTCCAGTAAATTCTTTAAGGTGACACCTCTCCTAAAAATAATATGGGGTGTGGACCCTAACTTATCCACCACATCCATCTGGGAAAAAATATACCAGTTTTTCTTAAGAATGTCATGCCTTTGTTTGTGGTCTTGTGAAAACCTGGTCACAAAAGAAAGATGGAAAGCATTAAATGTGCCACCCTCTCTCTTACCCTGCTCATCACCATTAATGTTTAAAGGAACATCCCCACGTTTCCTTCCTAAATTATACAAGGGTTGAAATGTTCCATCCTCTCTTTTTCTCTTCACTTCTTGATAAATAGGGTCAATAAGACTTGGAGGGTAACCTCGTGCTAAAAGCATCCGTTTCATTATATTACTTTACGACACAAAGTCGTCATCCCTTGTCACCATACAGGAAATCTGAACATATTGTCCTTTTACTAACCCTCTTTTCACATGTTCAGGGTGACTACTCTGATAATGTAAAAGACTGTTAGAATAGGTTGGTTTCCTAAACAAGTCACTAATGAAACATTGCTTAACCATGTCTTTCTTAAGTTGAACATCTAAGTAATTGATTTCATTTTCCCTATACATATCTGTAAATCTGAGAAACGATGTGGTGTTGTTGATGTAAAGTAAAAATTCCTCAAGACTTTTCGAGTCACCGTTCCAAATAAAAAAACAAATCATCAATGTAATGAAAATAAAAATGCCACTGTTCCTTAAAGGAAGAGTGCAACAAAAATTTCCGCTCCCACATCAACATAATGATATTGGCAAACACGGGGGCACAACATGCCCCCATGGCCACCCCAAATTTTTGTAAGAAAAATTGTCCTTCAAAAAAACAAAGTTGTATGTGAGAACTAACTCCATTACACAAACTAGTATTGAAACTTCATTGTTACTAAACAATTTACTGTCAAACAACAATTCTTCGAACCAGTCTAGACCCATGGAGTGTGGAATAATGTTAAACAAGTTGGTAACATCAACCGTAAGAAAACTTGCTTGAGAATCAAAATTTACTTGATTTAAACTGTTCAAGAAATGTCATGAATCAACCCCTATATGCTGTACGTCCTTCAGGACATTTTTCAACATTAAATCAATGTATTTCCCAATAAAAAAGGTTTTAGAACTGGCCACACTGACAATGGGCCTCATAGGAGGGTCATACAAATCTGTGTGTATTTTAGGGATGCCAAAAATATTCGGCACCCTAGGATGTTTGACAGTCAAAAAATCATATACATCATGTTCTATTTGGCCCTGATCAACCAAGTCTTTCAAAGCCAAATCAATTCTATAATGAGAAATATTGACATAATTCAGTGAAGTTTCCTCATATATGATGCCAACTAACAATAACACATTCATTCTGTTGTTTTAGTCCATCTTTGATATTATCACTATCCCTCCCCCTTTGTCGGGTTTCATAACCCGCACTGATTTGTCAAGTGTTCATTTTTTTAACAATAGTGTTTCACTCTGGTTTAAATTGTGCATAACAGAACTCTCCTTGCATTTTAACAAATTTCTAAATTCAAATTCGCACGACTCAAAGAGTAGCAAAATAATAGCTAGAGGGGGATTAAAGGTACTACACTTACGTACCAGTCCATTTTTTCAAAGGATATACTATTGTCAAAAAGTAACTTGAAGTTCAATTTCCGAACAAAATACTTCAAGTCCAAAATTAGTTCCACCAACTTGGCTCGCTGCATAGGAACAAAGTTAAAACCCTTGCTGAACAAGTCAGCTATAATTGGGTCAAAGTTGGTGGAAGAAAAATTGTGTACAACAAAGTCCCCTTGTCTGTTAACATATGAGGTATAAATCACGTCAACTCCAGTATCATTTGTAATTCTGGTCTCACCCCTTGAATTAGAAATGTCAAAAAAGTCATTACCTGGAATTTTTTCGAGTTCCAGTTGTTTACCTAGTACTGATTCCATCTGGGTTGATGTTGATGCTCGTTCCAGTAAGGGGAGTTGTCTTGTCTTCCCCTCGGTTGATTCCGGTACTGTGGATACCTCATCTGATTTCGTATCCTTTCGGAGCATCGAGGAGGGTCCCGCCCTAAAGGGACACTGTTGGTCGGTCACTGTTCAGCTCCACCTGTCCTAACTTCCTGATTGTTGTTCACTGGGCCGTTGGATGTATTGATGTCATTCCCCCAAGGTGGTTTTGGATACGCTTCACCCGCCTGGTAGGCCTTAATGTCTCACTCCAATTTTTTTAACTTTTCGCAATTGGTCATCACTGGCTAACCTGCCAACCCTGTCCAGTACACTCTTATAACCTAGACTGGAGTGCTCAAACAGAAGATCTTCACATAGTTTTTTGTCAATCTCTGTAAGTTCATTGTGAAGAACATCCATGCAAAGAGTGTTGTGTTTTATCAACAGCTGCATTAATTCAATCCCTTGACAATTGAATAAAGCAATTAAGTCCTTGTACAAAGCTGAAGCAGAAGTTAACCCATTGGGAAACTTCCAGTAGCGAAGACCCTTGGGAACTAAATTTTTCTTGATACATTCACAAAAGTAGGCGTTCTCAACCTTACGGCATTTAACAAGCTTGTTTTCAAAAACTGATAATGTTTGTTGAAAAGTCCCATTAAGAGCAATATTACCATTATTTTGTTGAAACAAAAGTCTATATCAAACCATCTCTGAAAAGTGTTAGTTTTCACATCACTACTTCCACCACTAGAACTACTTTCCATTACTCCAATATTAGAATGACCTTGTCCAGGAGGTATGCTGCCATCACTTCTAATTGGCATACTAAAATGTGCCTCTCTAGATATCTCATGCAAAAGTTGAGTTAAAATGCCAATATTCTCTCTTGGGTCATTTCCCAAGGTAAAAGTACATGGAGAAGAACCCATTCTTGGAACCACAAACTGTCATAAAAAAACAGGAACCAAACGACAATAACTTCTATAAACCAAGAAAGGAACTTTCCAAGCACTTTGAAATTCAATTTATTTAGCTCTTTTGTCAGCATCAATCAGCTGACTTCATCAGAATAACAATATATTATACTTGAAGCCATTTTATATAGAAAAACCATGTCACATGACAATCCAATTAAAAAATAAATGAATCATAAAAATGCATCTAAAACAGTGTACCATCAATTGTATAAATTCTTTTATAAAACCATCGTTACCTCTCTAATACTAAATACTCCTAAAAGATAAAATACACTTGGCCATTGCTACTCACCCTCCCAGTAAATCAGTGCAATATAGTATATAAAATGATCAGTGCATATAATCATGAAGAAAATGGGAAAAATACTGACCTACCAATCTTGCACAGTTTCATGAGCCCACAGGATATATGCCTATCATTATACCGTATTTGGTATGACTTATTTAATTTGGTTGCCCTGATCTTATGAAGGATAAAAAAAAACATGGTATGAATATGATATGAATATGATATGAAAAGTACACAGGTAGCGATCCAGTCTGCATCATTAAAGTAACACTTTAATCAATATAAAAAATAAATAAAGTACAAATCTCGCATCAAGATAATTTCACATCATCTGCATCATTTCATAATTTTTTTAAGGAAGTAACAATTCTGGATAGATAATCGTCATGCCTACCTTAATGCAGCTTAGCAATATCATTTGAAACAGCTATAGCACAGCAAATGATATTTATGAAAGGACATTGTTCCACTTCCCAACTACAAATTCCTGAACTACTTACCTTTTTAATCCCTCAAAAACATGTGGCTTTGCTGCACATATCTGCAGCAGGCAAAGGATACTGTTAACTGTACTTCCCAACACTGACTATATTTTGGGCTGGCCAAGAATCGAGACTGGGTATGCTTTGTTACCCCTCATCACGTCACCATTATTAATCCTAGCCTTGTTAATCTCTCCTTAATCACAGGGAACATTTCCAGGATGCTAAGCATCCATTTACACCACTTCTTTAGAATGATGAGAAGAAGCAATTTCATAACTGAAGGCCAACCTACTTTGCATGTGGACTGCATTAAATAAGCTTGCAGTAAGTCATCAGATCTGACATCTCACACTGCTGAGAATCTGTAAGTGTCATTTATATAGAAGGAGACTTAACAGCACTTCAACTGCTTGACGTGGTTCTGGATTTATTAATGCAAAAAGGTCTTCCATCTTACAGATCACAGTGTTCTGCTTCATTAGCACAAGCACTGTCTATATAAAAGCAACTTGTATAACTTACGGCAAGCAGGCAGGGATTAACTTGTGCAAGTGTATGACGATCTACAACCATGAACCTCTGAAGCATGACCGCAGAGAGTGAGAGGGCAGTCAGGTAGCTCATAAGCATTCTGTAATTTTACAGCTTAGCCTGTTCTTTATGACTACTAGTAAAGGTTCTCCAACTTTAAGAGAGAATTTTAATTGCTGTATATGCATTTCCTTGTCCTACATTTGGTACACTGAAAATTCAAGGTTCATTATTCTCAATATACCATCTAATGCTCTCTGTTAGGATGAGCTTCTCAGAATGCTTTAAAGAGGCTTCACTTTTACATGAAACTTCACTAATGCCTTTGATAAGGAAAATTATCCATTTTATTTTATGTCTGAAAAACGTTATGATAGGAGTTTAAGTGTATAATTCAATGCACTAGAAAAAAACAGTCTCAGAACTTCCTAATACTAAATCTGGTCCCTTCAGTTGAAAGGTACAATTACCAATATACTGATTTCTACTGTTATTAGTAAGATGACTGAGAAAAATGTATATAGACAAGTGATAAGCTAAATTATACAATATGGCATTTTAGTAGTCAGCAGACCTTCTGATAACATTACATTACCATCTCAGTGCAACTGATAATACTTAGTAGAACACTAACATCGGGCGGCACAGTGCCTGGGCAATTTTTTGGGGGGCTAGGGTTGTAAAGACTCCAGGGCCATTAGCTTAGTACACACCTATGAACCTGAACAATATGGGTACAAATCAGCTTTTAAATGAATTACGCATACATTTCCAACATGTACTCAACTTCAGTAATCAAACTATTCAGCAACATCGGACTATAAGCATGTACATGATTTGCCTCTCAGAACAATACAACAGAAAAACATAATCAAACAACTCTTTCAGAAAAAGGTATAGTAACAAAGGTATACTCAAGTTTAAAACGTGCACTTTACAGTTATTTTCTCTATTGCAACACATGATTAAACTTCTAGGCTTTGTGGCTAAATTATGCACACATGACTGTGGTTTTCTGCACATATGCTATCACTTCCTTAGGGAAACAGACTCCACTTCAAAACTGCTTTCCTGCAGTATAAATTGGTGCCCAGGTTAAAAAATAAAAATCAGTATCAACACAAGTACAACTCAGATATTCTTATCTGAGTAACAAAAAAAGTGCAAAAAAATTCAAGTTGTAATAAAAGATTCACCAACTATGACTATCCAGCAGGAGAAACTTTGTGTATCAGATTGTGCATCCATATACATCTATATTACAAGAAAAATTAGATTCAAGCTTCTATAACATAATGTTGTCATCTCCAGTCTTTGAAACTGATGCTGGCTTGTCCATACCAAGACAGGAATTAGACAAATGATGGTGGCTGGCAGCTAGCCAGGTTATACTAATTTGCAATACAAAAAAAAAATCGCTTTTTATCCTCTTCTTCCCATACACTGTGCAGCATTACTGCATGAGTGACAGCAGGGAGAGATCTTGTAATAGCCTAACAACACAAAAACAGTTCTATCCCTGTCATGACAATGGATTGAGTATAAAAGATACTAATATTCCTACAACACTGGCTAGTTATGCTGTCCCCTCGCAGACATTCATTTGTGATTCTACTGATCATTATCATATCATCGTTGTCAGGGATGTCACAGGCAGATGTCACAATGACAAACTCTAACAAACTGGTATTTAAAGGGACCACTTCAAATATCATGGTACACTTATTTTACATTTAAATGCAATATTTTCTCGCAAATACTGGGCAGTTGATGGTCTGATAAAGCCCACATTTCAAGTGTAATGTCAATATGGGAGGCATGCTTCACAGCTGCTTTTAGATGTAACTCATAATTTATCTATAACTGAGATTGAAAAATAAATTTGCCTAATGCATGAATAAAGGATTTTAATTAGGACCCATCAGCTTCTCTTACATTAAGGGTTCTGAAATGTATACTGACAACATTCTCATTACTTATCCAGTTAAATTTTGCATTTGTCTTTACACTGATTAGGGCTCTACTCTTAATTTTATCTACATAGATCGGACAAAGAAAAAAGGAATGAGCTGTACAAGAGAGTACTTGCACGGTACTGATCTAGAAATGTTTCAACAGGACCAGGAGATAAGGCCAGTTACTCAAGCACCATTGAACTTAATTAGATGCATCACATCTGTCTCCCTAATTTTCCCCTTTGAAAGTTTTGTGAAAAATACTGAGGGGTCCAAGTCATATTAAACCACAATTCTTTTGGTTAAGGTGGTTTTTTAGGGTGATGTTATCAGGGAGGAACTAAAAAAAGAGGAAGAGATGTTTACTACATACAGACAGAGCAAGACTTAAATGAAAGGCTCATAAGCTTATAGAGGCTAACTGTTTTTGTGTGCAATTTTAAGCCTAGCTAATTATCTCATGTGAGAATCAAACTCTGCACCTTGTGTTTATTATGGTAAACACCTTAACCATTATGTCAACCTCCCCCCTTATTTAAATGAAATAACAGGAGGTGCTGAGTGGAAGCAGTTGCTGAATAATGACATAACGATTGCGTGAAATAATTAAATATGTTATATGTAATTCTTTGAGAATGGGGGAGAGGTGTTACTAAATGGGACTAGATATAGACTAAGTGAAATGATCACCACTGGAAAGATGAGAAATGTGCACTGCACAGAGTAATTGCATAATGACACTACCAGCAATGCTCTACTACCACCCTTACTTGCTCCTCTCTTTGTACTCTGCTCTTCTTGCCCTTTCTGCTTGTTGCCTAAATAGTTCACCACTCTGGTGTGTTTGCAATACCTCTTCTCTGTCCTCTGACTTCAAAGCTATGACCATTGTGATGTGCTTTTCCCATCTATCTTTGATTTCGACCATCTCTTCTGTGCTAAGATGAAACACATCCCCAGCACAGTGCTGGTCTTTCCTACCAGTTCCAAGCCTTCTTCCTTGCAATCTGGCACAAACAGTTGTGAAATGTTATCATCCCCTGTTTTTAAGGCTACTAGTTACTGGCACAAGTATTTTTATACATTTGTTAAATGAGTAATCCCCCTGGACATAATTGACCCTTTTCAGAGGTGACCCTGGTATACTGTTTGATTAAGGAACTTACTCAGAGTCGCACAGTAAGCATATGGAAATAGAAGGAATCAAACCTCATACGTTCATAGGCTGATACTAGGCCATCTGCCCTAGGGCATTTATAAGCCTAGCCGGAGTGTGTTTGGCTTTCGCTACCCTTTTAGATTAGTTGACTGTGCCTCTGTATAGTAGGTCACAGATGGTATCCCTTTTAAGGTTAGTTTACTGTACCTCTGTCAAGCAGGGACACAAAAGAGATCCCAGGGGTAAACTTACGATCTCCCATCCACTCGTCAAGATTTCTCTTGAAGAGAGTCAGTGAGGGGCTCTGCCTAACATGGATTGAGATTTTGTTCCAGAGTGAGGGGAGCCTCTGGGATATGAATCTGTCCCTCCAGCATGTCCTATTCATTTCTGTGCTGAGGTTCAAGTCCCTGGAGCGTGTAGCTCTAAGGGACTTGGATTTCTTGAGGTGAAGCAGGTCCATTAATTCTCGGTTGGACATGGCTTTATACGTCAGACACAGATTGCCTCTGAGTAGGCGGCACGCAACTGAGTAGAGCTGGAGTTTCTTTAGCTGAGCTGCATAGGGCATCTGTTTGAGCCCCTTGATCCTCTTGGTGAGGTACTTTTGGGGTCTTTCCAGTTGCTGCAGGTGTCAGGTAAGGTGCATCCCAAATGGGGCATTGTATTCAATTATGGGCCTGATAAGTGATGAGTAGAGGAGCACAATGACCTCTCTTGATCTAGATGTGAATCCTTTCATGATAAGGTGGGCTATATAGAAGGTCTTTCTAGCCACTTTGGCAATGTGATTGTCAAAGGAGATATTGCTATCTACTTGGGTCCCCAAGTCCCTAATTACTTCTTCCATACTTAATGGATTACCACCTATGTGGTAATTTGTGGGCACTTTGTTTTTCCCAAAGGGGATGACTATGCACTTTTTGGCATTTAGCTTTAGGCCATGGCTCTGGCACTAGTTATCCATCTCTGTGAGACCCTTTTGGAGGATGCTTGTGTCAGCCAGAGAGTCGATTATGGCACCCAGTTTGCAGTCATCTGTGAACTTGGTCAGCCATAGTCCACCCGTGTTAGCCTGTACCTCTGAGAAATATATACCGAACAAGAGAGGTCCCAGGACTGAGCCTTGTGGGACACCACTTGTAACTTTTTTTAGAGTTTGACATGGCACCTGCTATTCTGACCATGTGGGTTTTATCCCTGAGCCAGTTTGCAACCCATCTTGTGACATAGGGGTTGATATTTAAGCTGGTGAGCTTATTTATGATGCCTGAGTGGGGTATTGTGTCAAAGGCTTTTGTGAGGTCAAGGTAGGTTGTGTGGACTACCTTCCCTTCATCTATGGCTTTGGTAACTGTTTCAAAGAAGTTGACCAGGTTCAAGAGGCAAGATCTGCACTTAACAAAGCCAAATTGGGTAGGATCCAGTGTCTGGAGGTTCCCAATGTCTTTGTTTATGATTTCCATGATGATACACTCCATAGCTTTGCAGACCAGGCTAGTCAGGCTTATAGGGCGATAGTTTCCGGGGTCTGTTGTGGCACCACCTTTGTAGAGTGGGACCACTGTTGCTGTACTCCATTCCTTGGGTACATATTCTGCAGTAAGGCTGAGATTGAACAGTGACTTTATATGAGGGTTTAGTTCTTCTTGGAGCTCGTGTAAGACGCAGCCTGGGACACCATCTTGTCCCATTGATGCTATGTTTTTTGCTTTGTAGAGGGCAGCTCTCACCTGTGCATCTGTGATCTCAGGAAGGCTACACTCTGTTGGGATAGACATTTGCTCTTTTGGGGGGGGGGGGGGTTTGCACTGAACCTTTCTGCCAGGATGTTGGCAATGTCTGTGGGCTCAGTGTATTTTTTGTCATTTTGCACTAACTCAGAGCATATCTGGGAGTTGCCTCCCAGGTTTCTGACATAACTAAAGAAGGCCTTGTGATTATCTTTAGTGTCTTGTGCAATTTTTCTTTCGAAGCTGGCCTTAGATGATTTTATGAGGGATCGTAGTTTCTTGCTAGTACTGATCAGATATGCCTTCCCTTTTTGGGATTTTGCTCTATCATGTAGTAGTTTTCTCCTTCTGTTGTATAGCTTATTTATGGCCGGGGTCCACCAGACAGGTCTCCTGCCTTTGGAGGAGTGAGTCTTGGTTTTATTTGGGATAGCATGCTCCATGCATTCCTGTAGGTGTCCATAGAATGCTTTTGTAAAGGATTCTGCATTTTGGGCCGTATTTTCCACTGGCCCGGGGGCTTTGAAGGATTCCAGGTTTTGAGAAGTGTGAAGTTTGCTTTTGAGAAGTTCTTCACCGTGGTTTCCTTGGCTAGGGGTGGGGACGGAATATGGATGTCCAGTGAGATTAGTTTATGGTCTGATCTTACCAATGAGGGGTATACCTCTGGTGTGGAACATAGAGACCCCATGTTGGTGATGACCAGATCCAATATGTTTTCCCCTCTTGTGGGAGTGGTGACCAGTTGTTCCATAGCATTTGAGTTTATAAATTCTAGGAACCATTGGGCGAGGGTGTTTGGACTTGAGTAGTTTTCCCATTGTTTGGGTAGTTGAAGTCACCCAATATAATGGTATTTGGAGAGATCTTCATATTCTCCAGTGTTCTCAGGAAAGCAGAGTGAGGTTCCTGTGTTTGGGAGGGTGGTCTGTAGCAGGCTACAAACTGAAAGGCAGTTTTGCCCACTGTTAGTTGCACATGGATGGTCTCCGATGCTTTGTGCAGTGCCACTAACCTGGAGGTGTGGGTACCTTTGATAAATATGGATACTCCCCCTCCTTTTGTGGTTCGGTCTGAGTTTTGGGGCCGGAAAGCATTGTATGAAGTATAACCTGTTAGTGCTGGGGTGCTCTCGGAAGCCTTGAACCAGGTTTCTGTTACTGCACAGATATCGATATTCTCCATACTGAGAAGACTCTTGAGTGCATGCATCTTGAGGTTTAGACTTCTGGCATTGAGCAGCATTACCCTTAGTTTTTTTTTTCTTTGTGTTGTCTATGGAGGTGGGTTTCTCTTTTGAGCCTTGCCTAAAAAAGGCACTATAGGGGAGGTAAGAGCCTTTGCCAGTATTCGAAAACCCAGGGGTGACAGGTGCAAGCCGTCCCTAGCGAAGCAACATGGCTTGTCGAGCATGTCATCCCAGGCTGACAGACACTGAATCCCCTTTGAATGACACCAATACTTTAGCCAATTGCTAAAATTGATCATTTTGTCTTTATACTGTGGCATCATTCTTGGTGAGGGTAAGATGCTACTCAAGGTCAGGGTCATACCGGCCTGGGCTACATGATCAAAGAGCTCCTCTATGTCTTTTTTCATGTAGTCCAGGGATGTACGTCTCAGGTCATACACACCAGCATGGACAATGATGGTGTCATATTTGTACTTGCTTTGCAGTGACCTGAGTACCATACCCTTGAAATACAGGAAACAGCTTACAGCCTTAATCCATTCCACTAAATTACAGACTGCAGACGTGGCATACAGATATATATTTATTATTGCTACTGAGTCACTTGCATTCTGTGTTAATTTCTAGTGTAATGCAGGGATTTTCATATAAATATACAGTGCATCATGTGCCAGAGCAGCTTCACAAGCAGACTGTAGAAAGAATTATCATTTCTCTCTTTCTTTCTCTGTCTGCAAAACCTAGAAAGAGTAAAATGGTCAGATAGTTTTATGTCTTCTGGCCTGGGTCATTTTAGGAAAGTCCGGGGACCAGTATACTTAGCCAGTTAACAAAATTATATGCAGGCAAATGTGTAGAGTACAACAGAACAAAGAAAAACCATAGAATATTAACAGTTGCTCCACTAAAATAAAACATGCCATGCTAGGTGTTCATGACTCAGCCTTCTGCAGTAAGTCTACTTTTAAGAAGCTTTAATTATGTAACTGTTCATGCGCTATTTTTTTCTGGACAGTGCAGGATTCATAGAAGTGTTACATACACAGAAGGTATAAATGGAGGAGTGTTGCAGTATAACATTACATTTTAGCATTACAATTTCTGCTAAATTTACTTGAACAGTAATGGTTTACTGCAGGACAAAGTATTGTATTTTACAGTTAGTTATCTAGATAAAAGGAAAGATGTTAAATGGTACCAGACATTTAGACAGTAACTAACTGCTGGGACTGCTTTCGGTAGTATTTCCACCTGTTTTAGATGGAGCTGCTTACTTCACTGCTGGGAGCTCTGGTTGAATAATGGCATTGTTTCACTTCCCTGTCACAGTATGAATGAAATGTGGTATATTCAAATATTCTTAACTCTGCCATTTTGTTGCCCTACTGCATACATACCGGCATTTTTTCACTGACCAGGAGAAGGAGAGGATGAAGAAGTCAATGGTTGACTCATATCCCTGTGGAGAGGTTGGACAAAACTATTGTCTGTGGAGGAGACTATAAGCCTTGCATCTCAGCAGTTCAATAAGGGGGAGGGACACACATGATGATATCAGTGCCCACCACTCCTGCTGGATAGCACTCTGAACAAAGCTGTCAGAAGATACTGACTCGTGTCTCCCATCCCATATGTCCTCTTGCTATTGGATGTAGGAATTTTGCTGTAAAAACAACTTCTGCAGAATATGGAAGCTACTCCTCTGAAAACATGCATCTGGGACAGTCTGGTTCTGAGGCATGGGGTGTGACTAAGGGAATTATTGCCAGCCCAGCTAGCTGGAATTTTGTAAATAATTCTATGCCATTTGTGAATATTAATATGAGTTTTATAGAAGTGTAACAAAAGGAGATACAAAATTACAGATAGCTGGGCTGGTAGTAAGTGGTTATGTGTCATTTGTGAATGCCAACATGCTTCATGTAAGATGCTTGTGCTACAACTGTATGTCATGTACTGAGCTAA
Organism: Protopterus annectens; assembly: GCF_019279795.1. Lineage (NCBI taxonomy): Eukaryota > Metazoa > Chordata > Ceratodontiformes > Protopteridae > Protopterus > Protopterus annectens. The sequence continues at coordinate 871,196,085 of NC_056729.1, forward strand.
AATGTAACTACAACATGGCCTGCTGGCTTTGAACAGAAATGTATATAAACTATTGTAATTGTGTAAATGTATATGTTTTAACAGTGGAAACTAGAACACAGAGAGTTAACTTGCAAAACTTCAAGAAAATAGTTGAAATTAAATTGTTTTACTATAGTACTATAAAAGTAGTCTTTCAGTTTCAGTCAACAGGAGACAGGATGTGTACACTAGTGGACTCTCTGTGCTGTTTTGTAAGTGTTTTATTATTTTATGTCCTCTAGCAGTTGCAAACATCTGAAGGTTATGTATTTTCAGAGAGAGATGTTAAATGTGGGTAGGTTCTGACAATTGGGGTTTAGCTCGGGAACTAAAGCCAGGTGATAAAAAGTGACGTCATCCAAGCTAACCAAGCAGTAATATTTGATATTAATTTAAGAACTCTGAGAGAGAGAAACAGTGCATTTTGTATATTGTTTATGACCTAACAACACCAACTAGAAATATCCACTCATCACCTTTGGCACTTGCTTTGCTGTAAGTTAGTTTTTAGGGCATAGTAACTCTTATAAATTCAGACAGTAATATAGTAAAGTATAGCCTAGATCTTTTCTTTCTTTATTTGAGATTGTCCTGCAATGTTGTTTTAAATATTTCCTGTGATTTTGAACTCTAAAGTAACTGTATTTGTGCACTGAGTATTGTCTTGTTTGCTTATTATTTATTATTAAATATATTAAACCTTTCAATTGTGTCTGGTCTGTTTACAGATATCTAAGCTCGTACAGTACTTGCATATCTATTTGATGACACTGTACAGGCCACTCCTAAATAGCCTTGCTACTGGTAAGACTGCCATTTGGATTAACAGCAATATTACACAGTAGGATTGGACACTCTTTGTTAAGGACATTAAAGTAGCTGATAAGGAGTATCTGGTGGCAGTCAGAACTACCTTATAGTCTGGGCAGAAGGGGCATAGCTAGTAAACCTGTGCCAGCCTTTCCCAGGAGAGAGAGAGAGAGTTTGTTTCTGTATAAATCAAATCTCAAAGAGTGTGTGTGTCAGCTACTTGGGCAGGGACATGAAGCACTGGTTGGAGTGAGAGGGAACCAGAGATCTTGGTATGGCCCCACTCAGCTGAGATCTCAACCCTATAAATGTGCCAGTGGGGAATCTTATTGGGGATCTAGAGAAAGAGGAAGAAACCAGCCCCAGACTGACTGTGATATATGTGTGCTCTTAAGGGAAATTGCACTTTACTGTTTGCATGTACTTGTCATCTTCCCAGTGTGTACGTTTCCCCACTGTTTCCAGTGGTGAGGATTGAGGCTCCTTGATTACTGGGCCAGTGCTGGGGCATCACGGGGGTACCAAGAGCAGTGGACATGATGGCTTGGAATGTAGACAGATACTAGAAGTAGGTCTGCAAGGAACAGCAATTACAGAAATGTAGAAAATAAATATGTATTTATTTATTTATACATATATCTGTTACACTTGTAAGCACACTATTCTGAAGAGCCCTTCCAGGAAGAGCATGAGCTGTGACATTCGATAATGTCACAGCTATACAGGTTGGCAGATACAACTACTGAATTTAAGAGTAAGCATTATAAAAAACAAATTAATATATTTTACACGTTGCACCACATTTTGTGGCAAACATTGGTTAGAACTTAGAAAAAGTACCTTTTTCATTGATTTGAACATAGCAAAATTGCCAGAATGCACCCATTTCATTTTCTACTTATTATGGTGGGACACATACCCATAAGGACATCTCTAAGATTAATGGAATTCTGTGTCCACCCAAAATGAATCATATGTGGTATCCCTGCACTACCCACTGTTGATATCCACTATTCCCTCAGGTCCACTCTGCTGCTGAGCACAGTTATTTTCATCTTTGTATCTGAAGTGTACAGGTCTAATAGCAGTGTCTGTATATTCCTTCTGAAATGATGCTTCTGTTTTACTCTGCTTCCCTCCTCAGTGACCCATCATCATAGTTGGAAAATGACAATATGCCAAACATTGGTCGGATGGCGACATTACCGAGTCCTGCAGCATCTTATCATAGTGTTCTGATGATGAGGTACCAGTAGAAGCATCTGTTGTATCACTGTTGAAAGGTCATCCCTGCCTCATTTATGTCATTACTCTTTCATTTGTCCAGCAAGTCAAAACCAGATGCTGTTTATTTCAAATTGTTACCTGAAAAACTAAGCTCCATTATCTGACCATTTCTAGTCATAACCTAGGCACAACATTAGATGCAGCATCACAGTTAATTATCCAGGTAATATATAATGCATTTTCTGCTAGTTGAATCTAGTGCTGGTCCCCATCCAGCCCACAGTACTTTGAACAGTTGGATAATAGCAATCTACATGCTATCATCATCATCATCACCATCATGACCTGCATGTCTTGAAGCCATGTTGGTAGAGATATGAGGCAGCTTCAGTCAAAGTTCGATCCTCAATCATAAATGCTGCTGCAGACAGAGGCACACATCAAACTTTTACAGATTTCAATTGCACACAGCAATCACACCTTGTAAATTAAACCTCTAGACCTCAAATGACAGCCATCGGGTATCATTTCTCGGGATAACTGGTGATACCTGTGCCCCAGTTAAGTTAAAAAAAAAAAATGCACAGTCATACCCCTTCGAAAAACAAGGTTACCCCTAGCTACCAAATAGGTGGCAATCCACTGAGCATATTCTCTAGATCAAGGAGGTCATACCATCCTATATTCTCATCAATCATCACTGCAATGCCCATTACAATGCCGTATCGGACCCCGACACTTGCAGCAGCTGAGAGTCCACAAAAGGGCCTCACCAAAAAAAAGAAAGGGTCTCAAACATCTGTCTGTCCTATGCTGCCCGACTGAAAGAACTCCAGCTCTATTCAGTCGCTTCTATTCAGTAGAGGTGAGTGACCTTTTGCCTACATAGCATAGCCAACCCAGATTTGATGAATGAATATGACCTCAAAAAAAAAGATCCGCTAGAGCCCACAGGAAGGGAGAGACTTAAAACAAACACGTTATAATTAGGGAGCTGGCTGAGGGATAGATTCATCACCCAAGACTCCCTATGCTGTGGAATAAAATCCCGGTATATGAGGCAGAGCACCTCGCTGGCCTTGCAGATATACCCCAGATTATCAGTGTCACTGCTCAAACAGAGGCACAGCAAAAATAATGGGTATAGTTCCCCATACTAAAGGGGTGGTAAGTCACAAAACTATGGGGCTGAAGCATAAATGCCCTCGGGCAGATAGCCTAGTATGAACCTATGAACCTATATACGCAATAAACATCAAGTCATTCAGATATTGGTTCACAATGTTATACGAGATGAAAAGTCAAAACTGCACCATCCTAAGGTATAACTTCTATAGTTTATTTCATAATTTAATACTATTTTCATTGGAGGAATACGGGATGTATTGCTTACATAAGTTAAGGAAATGGCAGTTTCAGTTTTATCTATATTTCACACTAGTCTGAGAAGCTACTAAGAACAAAAGAAGTAAAGGGTAATTTAAAGGACAACTACAGACAGACCCAATAGCATTACAATTTCAGATGAAATGCAGAGTGATATATTTTTGTCCTTACAAACTTCACAGATTAGATATTTCGTTCTTTTCACTGCTATAAAATGTAAAGAGAAACTCGGTTCATAATGTGTGTCATGGCTAAATGTTTTTTACAGTTTTAGTTTGTTCATGTCTGTGACTAAACGTGAGTACATAATAAAAAATGGCCTAAGTATGGCATCATTTACCTAAAAAAAAAAGAAAACAGAACACTATGTAAGAATTAAAATAAGAGGACAATTGCTTTATATGGCAGGATTTGAAGTATAAATGGATAGCTGCAGCTGTTCCACCACTATGTTTGTGTCTTTCGGCTTTTCCTGGGTAGGGGTTGCCACAGTGGAACTTCGGTCCACTAATGATTGGCAGTAGAGTTTTACGTGCTGGCTTGCCGGGCCTAACGCACAACCTTCAACGAAGGAACGCCCATTCACACATGTCGCCACACAGAAGATGCTCTAACTGAGAATCGAATGTAAACGTCTAACTGTGAGGCGACAAAGCTACTGCAGCACCACCACCGCTGTTCCACCACTATAGTATGCTTAAAAATAACTCTGCTCTTTAAAGCACAATGGAGATTTTTTTCTAATTACATCAAGCTGTGCACATATGATAACAACATTAACGTGGTGAAACTACATGCAGTGTCCCATTATAGGATGAATTTTTTAAGTCACAAGAATTTTGTTAAAAAGTCACAAGGAATTTATAATTTATTAATGTTTCTACTTTTGTACTTTTCATATTACCTCTGTTTATTTAGTGCTGTTAACGTGTTTTTAGGAAGCTAACATGGGTTGATTTGCATCAGCTATCAATGAAAGATATAGATGTGAACAAGTTGACCTACCTGGCAAGCTATCATAACTAACTAAGAAGAATATATACCACTTGCATCAGCCTGCTGGGGATATTTGTAAATAGTTATTTATTTATTTATTGTCATTTGTTCACCAGGTTGGTCCAACAAAGTCATGGGCCCATTTTCAGAGGAGACCCAAGGAGAAAAAAAATACATATTATAAAAAATATTAAATTTTCTGCTTGAAACTCAGATAGGTCTGACCTGCTGAATAAATCAAAGCAGCTGATAAAACTGGGTTTTGCAAAAATCACAGTATTCAGGTGTTTCTTCAGCTACATAGAACAGCTTTAAGTATAACTTGGTTAGAACTTCACAGGTGGACTGATGAGAATAGTTTGGTACACTGTCTCTGGCTGTAATTATTTTCCATCAGCCCAGCTGAGCATTAAAACCTTGGGTAAATGGCTGATCAATTCATGAAGGTTGTGCCAAGCATCTATTTAAAATGCATGTAACTTCTCAAAATATCTCAAAAGAAATTATCCAAAGTTATACTTGCTTGCATATCATAAAGAAAATAATAAACAAGGGTATCAAAGGAAAAGATATGAGTGAGTGAGAAAAAGCTCCATTTACTTTCTGCTGTGTATGCAAAACGAAAAAGAAAAAAGTGTGTTTATCAGTACATAGTTTCAGTTTCCAGTCTACTTGTTAGATAATGTAACCTTTTAACATTCTTGCAGCTATTCAGGTGGAAGGAAATGAAACCGACAAATGGAAAAAAAATGACAGGATTATTATTGATCTAACAGCATGAGAAATAAGAATAGTACGAAAACCTTTTACTGGCTCTGCATAATTAGTGAAAATATGTCATTTTAATGGCTTTTAATCTTGGAATGGAAATAAGGACTGCATTTTTTTTATATTTTTATTAAGTACAATGTGACAGTTTTCATTATTACTTAAGAAAGATTTGTTCACTCAAAAGAACACTGATTTGAAAAAATATCTGGTAACAGAAGAAGAATATGTGAACATATTATTACATGCTTTGGATAAGACAGTTGAGGCCTTGGCATTTAAATCTCTTAAATATCTAAGCATGTCACAACTGGATGAATCAACAAGATTATGAGTACAAGAAATATCTACATAACTCTTAAATGATGAATACATTAGGAGAAAGTGAGAAATAGACTGAATTTGTCCAAAGAAAAACAAAATCGGAGGCTACTCTACCCCATCTGTGTTCTAGAAGAAACAAAGTCTGTGACAAGCCCTAAAATTGCGATAATGCATGGAAAAATAGTAATGCAATCTCATGTTCATGCCCTAAAGATGCCAGGAGTTTTTTTTTTTTTACAGAACATTGTGGATAAACATGCTTCTAGAAGAAAGAATGGATTATATTTAGATATTTATAATTTTTTGTATTCACAAATCACGGCTTAATGATATAATGGCCTCTTTTTAGCAGTGGGTATGGGCATCATATGACCAAAGGCTCCTATGTGCTGTGGAATTTCATACCTCTAGACTATACACATGCTGCATTGCAGAGTATTTTCTGAAAAAGCATAACATAAACAAATTGTGAAGAATAAACCCTATTAAAACTGTACCAATAGCAATGCTATCAGAAAAAAATATTCTTTGTTGTTATAATAGCGCATTCAGTCTTTACTTAAATACTTTATCAATAATCCACACAAACCACAAATTATACTTTTGTTAAACTTTTACAAAAGTACAGTTTTGTACCTACCATAAATGTAGATGTTGGAGTGCTTATACAGCTGCAGTTATTACAGATGGGTTATCCTGCTGTCAGGCGGGTCCTCGGTCGGCCGAATTCCAAAGTCTAGGTCCGGCGTCTTCCTGATGTCAGTGCGGCAGGGGTATAAAAGGCAGCGATGCCATTTTCTTCAGTTTTTCTTGCCCCAGATGTCAGGTGCCCCCAGAAGGAAGGCAAACATAATGTTATGCAAAGATGCAATGTTGATAAATCAAAAATAGTAGTTGCAAGCAAATACACCATAAAAGAATACCCCAAAAAAGGTTATATGAAAAGGTGTTTGTCATAAGGCCTGTCCCAAGAGGGGATGGAGGGAGGGAAACCTGGACTGCAGCTGTATGAGCACTCGAACATCTACATTTACGGTAGGTACAAAACTGTACTATGTTCATCGTGCATACAGCTGCAGTCATTACAGATGGGTAGAATCCCAAAGCTAAGTAAGGGTGGTAGGCACTAAGTGGAACTAGGAGGGGCTAGGATGCCCTGCAGGACTGCTGTGGCAAAGCCCGCTCTAGATTTTGAGTATAGTGGGAGGTGACAGTGCTTGGAGAAAGTGTGCACTGAACTCCAGGTGGCTGCTTCCAAAATGTCCTTGGTAGGGACCCCCCTGAGGAAGGCTGCAGAGGTAGCTGTGGCTCTGGTGGAGTGGGATCAGATGGATGCAGGCACAGTTTTTCCATGAAATGAGTAACAAAAGTGTATGCAGTGGGCTATCCATTTTGAAATTGTCTGTTTGGAAATAGCCTTTCCTTGAGCACCTGCAGCATAGGACACAAAAGGACACAAAGAGTTGCTCAGATTTCCTGAATGGCTTTGTCCTGTCCAAATAGTAACGAAGTTGTCTGTGAATGTCCAAGGAATGTAGTAGTCTTTCCCCTTTGTTTTGTGGATTAGGATAAAAGGTAGGTAAGTGGATAGTCTGATTCAAAGCTACACTGGATACTACCTTTGGCATAAAGGTAGGGTTGGTTCATAAGGAAACTCTGTCCTGATGGAAAATGATGAATGGTTGCATAGCCATGAGGGCCTGTAGCTCCGAAACCCTGCATGCTGAGGTAATAGCCAGAAGAAAGGCTGTTTTCCATGACAAGTACTGTAGCTCTGTTGAAGAAGCTGGCTCAAAGGGAGGAAGGGTCAGCTTTTCCAATACGAAGTTGAGGTCCCAATCAGGGAATGGTGGTTTCCTTGGGGGTTTTATATTCTTTGCCCCTCTGAGGAACTGCCTTAAGAGAGGATGAGAGAATAAAGGAGGATCTGTGTTGTATTGTGCAGAAATGGCTGAAGCGTGGATCTTGATGGAGGAGAAGGAAAGTCCATAGTTAAACATCTCAGCTAGGTACTGTAAAATTTGAGGTATATTTATTACCCAAGGATTCTGTCCCTTTTCTTGGTTCCAGGCACAAAATCGTTTCCATTTGGCGGAGTAGGCCTTTCTAGTAGAAGGTCTTCTGGCCTCCAAGATGACATCCTGCACCTCCTTGGAGAGGAGAAACTGTTGGGAAATCAAGGAATTCTCCATGCAGCTAGATTTAGAGTTTTGAGATGGCTGTGAAGAGTTTTGTAGTTGTGCTGGGACAACAGAAGAGGGACTAGAGGTAGGATCCATGGTGGGGAATGTGGCAGGCTCTTCAGGAGCCGATACCAGTGTTGTCTTGGCCAGTCTGGAGTAATGAGAATCATTTTTGGCCTCTCTGCTCTGGCTTTTAATAGAACTAGTAGAGGAAGAGGCGGGAAGGCATAGACTGTCAATGTTGCCCAATTGAAGGAAAGTGCGTCCACTTTCCAGGCCTGTGGATGATAGGTCCTTGAACAAAATTTTTTCAACTGGCAATTTCTGTGGGTAGCAAAGAGATCTATGTCTGGCTGTCCCCATGCCTGAGTTATCTTTGTGAAAACTTGAGGATGCAACTTCCATTCGTGTGGATCTGTCATATTTCTGGTTAGGTTGTCTGCCAGTGTGTTTTCCTTCCCTGGCAGGAATTGTGCCTGTAGTTGAATTTTCAATTCCAGTGCTGTGTTCCATAGGGTCATGGCTTGCCTGCACAGGGGGTATGAATGAGTTCCCCCCTGTTTGTTTATGTACCACATCACTGTGGCGTTGTCTGTCCTTATCAATAGCTGGCCTGGATGCAGTAGGTCTTTGAAGGTCATAATAGCCTTTTGCACGGCTAGCATTTCCTTTTGGTTGATGTGAAGGAGCTTCTCTTTTCGGGTCCATTTCCCCTGAATGCAATGATCTGTCATGTGTGCTCCCCAGGCGTAGTCTGAGGTGTCTGTTGTGATGATTTGAGTTGCTTGAGATACACAGAAAGGAAGGCATGTGTTTCTTTGGCAAGCTTGAGCCCACCACATAAATTCCTTTTGAAGGCATGGCATGAGTGGTATAATTGCTTCCAAGCTGTGGCTGTGTTGAGACCATAAGTTTTTTAGGTACCAGTACCACTGCAGTTTCCTCATATGCAGCTTTGCACATGGGATTAGTAGGATGCAAGATGCCATGAATCCCAGAGCCTGCAGGACTTTCCTTGCAGTTAACCTGGTGTAAGTTGCCATTTTTCTGAAGTATTGAGACAGTTGCCCTTGCTTGTCTGGCGTGAGGTAGGCCATCTGGGTGGTTGTATCCAAGCTGGCACCCAGGAAAATTATTTGTTGAGAGGGTATTAGTTTTGATTTCTTTTTGTTAACTGTGTATCCCAGGAAGTTCAACAGTTTTATTACAAATGCCAGGTGCTGCAGTAGTATGTCCTTGCTGTCTGCTTGGATCAGGCAGTCGTCCAGATATGGGTAGATTTGTATCCCTTGTAGTCTGCAGAAGGCGATTACTGATGCCAGGCATTTCGTAAACACTCTGGGTGCAGTAGATAAGCCAAAGGGCAATGCAGAGAATTGGTAATGGGTTGAACCTGCAAGAAATCTGAGGTATCTTCTGCAATCTTGTCTGATAGGGACATGCAGATATGCCTCCTTGAGGTCCAATGTTACCAGCCAAGACTCCTTGCCCAGCATGGGAAGAAGCTGCTGTAATGTGAGCATCTTGAATTTTGGCACCTGTACATATGTGTTTAGGATGGATAGGTCTAAAATAGGTCTCCAATCTTTGTCTTTCCTTGGTACCAGGAATAGTCTGGAATAAAACCCTTGACCTTGTTCTTTTGCAGGTACCTCTTGAATTGCTTTAATTTCCATGAGAGCTGAAATTTGTTTTTGTGCCTCTGCCCTTTGATTTTGTGGCAGGTTTGGCATGCCTCTCATTTTTGGAAAGGTGTGAAAGTGGAACCTGTAGCCTCTGTCTATAATGTCCAGAATACATTTGTCTTTTGTAACAATATGCCAATGTTTTGGGAATAATGTCAGTTTTCCGCCCAAGGGTGCTGCCATTAAAGCTTTGCTTGGCAGGTGTAGGGGGAAGTCATTGTGTCTGCTTTCTAAAAGACTGCGATCTATCTTCTCCACCTCTTGGGGTTGGTGCTTGCCACTGTCTGGCTCTGAAAGATCCTTGAGGTTGCCCTCTACCCCTTGGGTGTCTGTATCTGCCCCTTTGAGGTCTGTCCATGGCTGGAAAGGACCAATTTTTTTGAAGGCCAGTTTCTGCTGAAACGTGGAGGCTGTACCTGCAGGAAATCTTTCACTGTTTGCATTGATTTCATTTTTTCCTCCATTTTCTTTAGCACCTCCTCAGCTTTAACACCAAACAATACATCTTTTTGAAGAGGTGCATCTAATAATTTAGCTTTGACATGATCTGGTAAGGTTTGCTCTTTGAGCCAAGCATGCCTACGTATAATAGACCCCGTAACAGCAGCTCTACATGAGGCCTCTAAAGTATCAAAACCACACTGCAAGGTATGTTTACCCACTTGCTCTGCACCATGCAACAAATCCTGCAACTCTTTTAAATCTGGTTGTTCTGGTTGTGTCATCTTGCTTTTCAGCTGGGATATCAAAAACTGTTGATACTTTAACATATGGAACTGACAGTTTAATGCCCTCATGGTTAAAGTGGCCGAGGTGTACATCTTTTTCCCCCACCTTTCTAAAGCTCTGGAATCTCTCTCTGAAGGTAATGGGTTTTTAGCAGTAGAGGCCTTAATTCCCTTGGGACCCTGTGAAATTGTTTCGGGGTCAGCAGTATGGCTTTTATATAGGAACTGGTGAGAATCAGGAACCCGGTAATATCTGTCTGGTTTAACAGGAGCTGGAGACAAAGAAACTGGATTAAGGCTGGCTTCTGTGTACACATCATCCAATATATCTAAAACAGGAGGGATAGCCAGAGGCCTATGCTGGGGGAGCAGAAGAAATTCCCTGAGCCTATTCTTGGAATCTGAGTAATCTTGGCCTTCCCAGTGAAAGTGTTCCCTCAATGTATGCAGGGTTTCCCCAAAAGAGAAGTCCTCAGGGGGGAGACCGAGGGAATAGACTCCTCTGCATCAGAGTCTTCGAATGGAGAATAGGCATAATTCTGGTCCTCAGAAAGTTCTGAAGTAATAGAAGCTTGATCTGAGGAAGGGTAGTCTTCCTCTAATCTGGGCCTTTTGTCAGAGGGGGTTGAGAACCCCTGATAAGAGTAATCAAATCCTCAGCCATTTTAAGCATCTGTTTTTTAGGCATGGTGCCTTGAGAGGGTCTGAGGAACCTGTTTTTTGGTTTTCATGGCTGCTTTAGATTTAGTGAAGGCTTTAATAGAGAAGGAGGAAGGCCTGAAGACCCCTTGAGAAATGGCAGGCCTGTCTAAATTCTGAGTTTCCCCGCCAGGAGTGGCGTCGGTATCTGTAGTAGGAATGGGGGCCGAGGAGCCTGCGACCTCGGGTACTGAAGACACCGGTAATGCATTGTCATCGGTACTCAGGGGCTGCGTAGGTACCTCGCTGAGTACCGGGGAATCGGTAGTCGGCCTTAGCGTGGTTTCAGTAGATGGTGCGGACCTCGTATGTCGGTCCTTATCTTTGCATTTTTTGCTCAAAACTGGAGTCGGAGTATCCGATGACATAATATAATTACATTTTTTGCCAAATAAGTGAAGGGCGAACTCCGCCCGACGCTTAATAGTGCGCTTGTTGAATCTAGCACAAAAACGTCAGGCCGAGACGTCGTGGTATGGGCCTAAGCAAGGTATACAGAAAGAGTGGAAATCCAAATGCGGTATTTGCTTCCCACATGAAATGCAATTGTTAACTTTGTCTGACATCGGTCTGAGGCAAGAAAACTTTCCCCAACGAGGTACTTAGCTTTCAAGAAGACTTCGGCTGAAATACTTTCGTAAATTTCAGGAGCTGGCCGACCGGCACTTGAAAACTGCTTCTGCTTCGGGCACCGCGTGGCAAGAAAGTCTGGAGAAAATGGCGTCGGCTGCCTCTTTTATACCCCTGCCGCACTGACGTCAGTGAAGAAGCTACGACAACCGACGCCGGACCTAGACTTTGGAATTCGGCTGACCGAGGACCCGCCTGACGGCAGGATAACCCATCTGTAATGACTGCAGCTGTATGCACGATGAACATCTGTCTTATCTTGGAAATTGTACAACCTACACATATGCCATTAGAACACTTTTGTTAACCAGACATAAACCTGCAGATGACAGCAAGAAATTCCTCAGACTGCATGCTTATTGAAAGATTTACAGAAATATGCAAACATATGCTTTATTGTATAATAAGCAATACAAATAACACTGAATATCTCTTAAGATATACAATTAAACACTGCGTGAGCAATACACATAACACTGAATATCTCTTTAAGATATGTAACTTAACAGTGCAAATATCAAAGACAGTCTTCTCAAGTAACATTTAATGTTTTACCCGATGCCATGCAAACATTTGTAAATCACTTGGTTTTTGAATCATTAAATACATATGTAAATATTGCTTTTCTCACAATTACTAACAGCTAACATCTCCAGCACAGTGTGATATAAATGAGCACAGTGTGATATAAATGGACACTGACAATGAATTTTCCTGTCTTCCAACATGATGTTTTTACACCATACTCCAACAGCCTGTAGGTTTCTGTTAAGAAAATATTAACATAAATATGAATAAGTGGAAAATTGTGATTAATTTACTGACTGCAAGACATCCTAAATTAGCAATCCAAGTGCAATTTTGTTAATAAATTCTAGCCATTTCTAGTATTGCCTATCATTAGATTGTATGCCATTTAGTTAAAGAATCCAGATCCAAGAAAGCAGCCAAGTGTGTTAACTGGAAGTAGATAAAGCAAGTTCAGGGTCAGGGATTCATAAGGTGTTTACCTCACAGATACAAAGGACAGAGAAAACTGGCTAGGCATAACAATGGCCTACTAGGGTAGCTAGCCCACTACTTATATATCTATATATATATATATATATATATATATATATATATATATATATATATATATATATATATATATAGATATATGTATATATCTATATATATATCTATATATATATCTATATATATATATATATAGGTTCATAGGTAGGTATTGGGTTATCTGCCCAAAGGCGTTTATAAGCCTAGCCAGAATGTGTTGGCTTTTTCCGACCCCCTTAGATTAGTTCCCTATGCCTCTGTCCAGCAGAGCCACTTAAGTGATCCCGGGGTAAACTTTGTTTCCCATCCACTCATCAAGGTTTCTCTTGAAGAGTGCTAGTGAGGAGCTCTGCCTAACGTAGATTGAAATCTTGTTCCAAAGCATGGGAAGTCTCTGGGACAGGAATCTATCCCTCCAGCACATCATATTTATTGTTGTGGTGAGGTTTAAATCTCTAGAGCGTGTGGCTCGAGAGGATAAGGTTTTCTTTAGGTGGAGCATGTCCATCAATTCTGGGTTGGACATGGCCTTGTATGTCAGGCAGAGATCACCTCTGAGTAGGCGGTATGCAAACGAGTACAGCTGGAGTTTCTTCAGTCGAGCTGCATTGGGCATCTGTATGAGGCCAGTGATCCTCTTGGTGAGGTACTTCTGTGGTCTTTTCAGCTGCTGCAGGTGTCTTGTAAGATGCATCCCAAATGGGGCGTTGTACTCTTATGATGGGTCTGATGAGTGATGAGTACAGGGGAACAATGACCTGTTTTGATCTGAATGCTAACCCTTTTGTGATAAGGTGTGCCATGTAGAAGGATTTTCTAACCACTTTGGCAATGTGATTATCAAAGGAGAGTTTACTATCTACTTGGGTCCCCAGATCACTTATTACATCTTCCGTATTTAGGGGACTACCACCTATGTGGTAGTTTGTGGGCACTTTGTTTTTACCAAAGGGGATGACTATGCACTTTTTGGCATTTAGCTAGAGGCCAGGATTTTGACACCAGGTGTCCGTCTCAGTGAGACCCTTTTAGAGGATGTCTGTGTCAGCCGGACAGTCAATTATAGACCGTAGTTTGCAGTCGTCTGCAAACTTGGTCAGCCATAGTCCTCCAGTGCTTGCCTGTACCTCTGAGAAGTATATGATGAACAGGAGGGGTCCTAGGACTGAGCCCTGGGGAACGCCACTTGTAAATGGTTTAGAGTCAGACCTAGCTCCTGCAAATCTTATCATGTGGGTTCTGTCTGTGAGCCAGTTGGCAACCCATCTTGTGATGTAGGGGTTTAAGTTCAGGCTGGTGAGCTTGTCTATAATACCAGAATGGGGAATGGTGTCAAAGGCCTTTGCAAGGCCTAGGTAGGCTGTGTGTACCACCTTTCCCCTCATCTATAGCCTTGGTAACTGTCTCAAAGAAGTCCACCAGGTTAAGAAGGTATGATCTGCCCTTAAAGCCGAACTGGGTAGGGTCCAGTGTTTGGAGGTTCCCAATGTCTCTGTTAATGAGTTCCATGATGATGTGCTCCATAGCCTTGCAGACCAAGCTAGTCAGGCTTATAGGGCAATAGTTCCCGGGGTCTGTTGTGGCTCCACCTTTGTGGAGTGGAATAACCATTGCTGTGCACCACTCTATGGGTACACAACCTGTAGAGAGGCTGAGTTTGAACAGTGTGTTTAGGTGAGGGCTTAGTTCATCTTTGAGCTCATGTAGGATGCAGCCTGGGACTCCGTCCGGTCTCACTGATGCTGTGTTTTTAGCTTTGGAGAGGGCTGATTTAACTTGAGTGTCTGCGATTTCAGGAGCTCTACATTCTTCTGGTATGGTTATGGGTCCTTTTGGGGGTGAGAGGGGGGTGAAGTTTGCGCTGAGCCTGTCTGCCAGGATGTTGGCAATATCGGTCGGTTCAGTGTATTTTGTACCATTCTGCATTAACTCCGAGCAGATCTGAGCATTGCCACTTAGATTCTTGACATAGCTAAAAAATGCCGTGTGGTTATCTTTGGAGTCCCTAGCAATTTTTCTTTCGAAACTCGCCTTGGATAATTTTATGAGGGATCGTAGTTTCTTGCTGATACTGATCAGGGATGTCTTCCCTTCTTGGGATTTTACTCGTTTCTGTACTAGTTTCCTCCTTCTATTGTATAAGGTGTTTATGGCAGGAGTCCACCAGACTGGTTTCCTTTTCTTGTAGGAGTGAGTCTTGGTTTTGCTTGGGATAGCACGATCCATGCATTCTTGTAGGTGTCCATAAAATGCATTAGTAAAGGATTTTGCAACTTGGACAATGTTATCATTTAGCATGGGGGCTTTGAAACTTTCCACCTCGGTCATAAGTAACGTGAAGTTTGCTTTTGAAAAGTTTTTCACGGTGGTTTCCTTGTCTGGGGGTGGGGGCGGAATGTAGATATCCAAAGTGATTTGTTTATGGTCAGATCTAACCAGTGAGGCGTTGATCTCCAGTGTGGAGCACCGGTCGCCCATGTTGGCGATGACCAGGTCCAATATGTTGTCACCTTTGGTGGGAGTGTTGAACAATTGATCCAGGGCGTTTGAGTTTATAAAGTCTAGGAAATGTTGGGCAAGGGAGTTAGTATTTGAGTAGTTCTCCCAATTAATGTTTGGGTAATTGAAATCACCCAATATAAGGGTGTTTGGTAGGACCTTTATATTTCCCAGTGTTTCCAGAAATGCGGAATGGGGGTCCTGAGACATGGTGGGTGATCTGTAATTTGAAGTGCAGTTTTGCCCGTTGTTAGTTGCACGTGGATGATCTCCAAAGCATCGCGCTGTGCCACTAACCTGGAGGTGTGGGTATCCTTGATAAATATGGATACGCCCCCACCTTTTCTATTTCTGTTCGGGTTCTGTGGTTGAAATGTATGGTATGAGTTGTAGCCTGGTAGTGCTGGGGTGCTCTCTGGAGCCTTAAACCAGGTTTCTGTTACTGCACATATATTGATTTTCTCCATACTGAGGAGTGCCTCGAGTGCGGGCATTTTGAGGTTTAGACTTCTGGCACTGAGTAGCATCACCCTCAGTTTTTAGTTACTTGTACTATTTATGGTGGTGGGTTTGTCTTTTGAGCATTGCCTAAAAAAGGCACTATGGGGGTGGAAAGAGCCCTGGCCAGTTTTCGAAAGCCTAAGGGTGACAGGTGCAAGCAGTCTCTAGTGGAGCAGCGTGGCTTGTCGAGCATGTCCTCCCAGGCGGACAGCCACTGGATCCCCTTTGAATGACACCAGAAACTTAGCCAATTGTTGAAATTGATATTTTTTTTTTCTTTATACTGTGGTATCATTCTTGGTTAGGGAAGGATGCTACTCAGGATCAGGGTCATACCGACTTGGGCTTCAAGATCAGAGAGCTCTTCCATGTCTCTTTTCATGTAGTCCAGGGAGGCATGGCTGAGGTCATTCTCACCAACATGGACAATGACAGAGTCATATTTGTACTTGTTCTGCAGTGACCTGAGTGCTTGTGTTATGTGGCGGATCCTGGCACCCGACAGGCAGCTAACAGTAACCTTCTCCTTATTCAGCCTAGTGAGTGGGACGTCAGTGTGCCTGACTATAGAGTCACCTATTACTAGTATGTTGGGTATGTTATTTTGCCTTAAGGGCTGTGATTGCATGGCACACTGGTTTTGTGAAGTATGTGTCATGATTTGTGTTGGGGGTGGAGGTTGCTTGGATGTCTGCTTTGGAGGTCTCTGTTGCTTTTGCTGATTTTTATTTAGTGCATCTGAGTATGTTTTTGTGTATTTATGTGTGTTTTTTGCCGGTGCTGGTTTAATGGGTCTATGTGAGACTGGTGGTGTTATGAAAGTATTTCCCTTCTCCGCTTGACTGTCTGATCCAGCCTTGGATTGAGACAGCTTAGCCTCCACATGTATTAGTGTTTGGTGGTAGAAGGAGAGGGTTGTCTGCATACATGAGGCAGTTGTAACATTGCCTCAAAATGCCCAGATTCACCAGTTGGACTGAAGAGTACGCCTGAAACTGCCCTTTGGACATGCCTGGATAGGTACAGTGAACTGTTTTACTGAATGGCTGGTAAGGTTGAATAACGGCCTTGTCCTTCTGTACAGTATAGGAGGGTCTAGTGCTAGGGTTTATAAGTGCTTGCTATGAGTTTTGAGCAAATGCTGGGCTGAGAAATGTATGGCTTGAGTGCTTAAGTTGAAAGTTTGTCTAGTTCCAAGGGAAAAATTGAAAAGGAGACTTTGTGGAGCCGGGAATAGTTATACCCTAAGTTAACCGGCGCTGCCTGGCGTGCAAAACCAGGCAAATGCAGCATTTTTAGCAGGGAAATGAAAGATATAGAAATTAGCCCAAAATGGCCAATAAACTACTACTTTCTGGGCTGAAACCACTCCTCCAGGGACAGATAGGCTGCTCAAATCTCCCCTCTCTCACAGGTGAACAGAGAAACTTCCTTCTTTCTATCCAGGTAAGGTATGGGCAAACCCAGAGATTTGTAACACAGCTCTGAATTCAGCACTTAACCTGAAAACTGGACTATAGTAGCTTAGAAAGGTGGGAAACTTTTTTTTTTTTTTTTTTTTTTACAGAAAATAAAGCAGATACAATCAAAATAACTCTTTAAATGCACAGAAAAGGATACTTATTGTTATATATCTTAGATCAGAGTTGTAGTCAATGCCACTAGTAATAAAGTAGGAAGAAACACAAATACAGTAAAAGCAGACGAATAGAATGCAATTTATATATATATATATATATATATATATATATATATATATATATATATATATAAAACAATAGAAAACGAACAACTGATTTAAACAAGTTACCCAATTAACCAGAAAAAAGCTCAAAACTGAGCCCTGCTCCAGCAGTCTTCAAACAGGCAAGTTCTAACTGCACAGTCCTGCTGCTAGGGTGCAGGGGAACCTTCTCCAAAAAAAGATGGCCTGGGTCAGAGCTCAAGTTATACAAACAAAGCTAGATTCAGCAGGCCTGAATCTGGTCTATGCTGCAGCAACAAGGTGCACCATTTTCAGAAAGAAACAGTTCAAATAAGCAGGCACAATAAGCCTGTGACCAGAAATTCCCAGCTCAGAAGGGCAGAATCCAGCCTCCCACAAGAGTGCAGACCACACCTTCTTAATGTAAAAAAAACTGGCCCAAAGCCAAGTGCTTAAACCAGAACTAATACACTTTAGAACAGACACTAAGCCTTCAATCAGCAACTCCCAACTCAGAAGGATGTAAGCTTCCTGTCCTGCCACAACAGTGCAGACCACAAACCTTCCTAATGTGAAACAACTGGTCTAAAGCCCAAGTGCATAATCCAAAGGCTTAGAATAACACTTACAGTTTACTCGGCTACTAACAAGCAGTTATAAATGCAGCAGAATAAATGCTATTAAGTACTTTTAAGAACAGGAAGCAAGAGCAAAATAAATAATAAAGTAGGAAGAAACACAAACACAGTAAGCAGATGAATAAAAGTGGAAATTTTTTTTTTCTCTCTCTCTGTATTAGGTAGAATGAGCTAAAGACACTAGACTGGGAGGAGTGCCAAAGCTCAAATATACAGCAGGGGAGGGCAATTGCAAAGACACCAAGTATAAAAAGAAAACACCAATACGGAGGGCAGGGTGGGGGAAAAATCAACTCAGAAAAATGACACTTTCAACACAGACCAGAAGCCAGAAAATATGATCTTAAATCAGTCAAGCCAAAGCAATTAGAATACTGTAGAACTTTGGAAAGAAGTGCCAAAAAATATACTTAATTTATATCTTGAGTTGTTTCAGTAGCACTCTCAGTCAGAACTCAATTAGATTCAAGCAATGATATATATATATATATATATATATATATATATATATATATATATATATATATATATATATATATATATATACACACACACACACACACACACACACACACATATAGAAGGTGCTATAGGCTTGAGTGAATTAAGTAGACCCGCAGCTACTGCATTCATTATAGTACTACTTATAAATACTGTACCGAATATAAAAAAACTGAAAAATTCACAAGTGCAATATGAATGGTACTGTAGGTTAGTGAAAAATAGTTCAGCTCCCATCATCACTTATTAAAGTATCTCAGATTATCAGTGTTCTAGTCAGCCAATATGACTCTCAGAATTATCCACAGCATGACCAATAAACTGTAAGTAGCCATGATCAGCAAAACACGGACTACTAGATTCAGCAATGGATAGTGCTTCTGTAGCTATGGATGGATGACCAATAAACTGTAAGCAGTCATGGTCAGCAAAACAGTGACTATTGTATGCAGCAATGGATAGTGGTTCTGTAGTACAGAACAGTAATTTTGCAGTTCCATTGTTTTGTTGTTTTCTAATTCAAATGACATCTCATTTGCACACATGTAAACATGCAGCAGGAGGGCAAAATCAACCTTTCCAAGCACTGACATTTGCCTATACGCAGCACCAGCACTTCTTTGCCTCAGAGGAACTCAGTCTTTGAGCTGCTCAGTGTGGTAAACCACTGTTACTATCTATGACAGAAATAAATAAGAATCTGAGGATACATTTTAATGATCTGCCATATTACGGTATTGACTGAGTTTGTCAAAAGTCAGATTAACAAACTTCAGCATGGGTATTGTAATGGGTGGGGAGTACAAATGAGACAGAGAGAAGGATGCAGCACAGCCAAGGAAATGGGAAAAAATTACTACAGAAAAAACTGTTCTGATGGAGAGACAGCTCTATTAGCAATATTTGAACAGTAACAACACAGGACTAATTAGTAGCCTGGGAGATGGATTAGCTGGTAAGGGGCATGTGGTAGAGAAGCGTCAATTCTTGTCTCAGGAGGCAGGGCCATGGTTGAACCACAGATATGTCCCTAATAACTACACTTGTTGTACCAGTGCAGTGCATACTGGGACCCAAGTATGAGTGTAGGCATGTATATTCCCCTCTCCCCAAGGCAAGCACCAACAGAAATCATGCTGCAACACGGGGAAGGAGTAAGGTGCACAGCTTATAAAGCTGCATCTTCCACAGTGGATGATGGCATCTGACTCACCACCCAGGGGAATGAATAGGACAGTAACACTAGTCCCTGGGAGGAATGAATGAAATTATAAGGTACTTAAAGTCTGAGACTTGAATATCATTCTAGATAACAAAAAAAAATATATATATATATATATATATATATATATATATATATATATCTGTATTAAGGGTGTGTGTTTCAGGATGCTTTATCAAAAACGTTAATTTTGACTGTTTTCAGGGAGTGATTTTTGGGAATGGATCAACACAGAAATTATATTACTAAACAGGGTGATAATAAAACATAAGTGAGAGAGAGGTAGAACAATTTAAAGAATGGTGATGGATTACATGATCCTTGAAAAAACTGTACAGAAAAGAGGAAAAATACCATACCACACTCCAGACAAACCTGTCCCAATTAACATCTTAATCACTGGTAGAACTTGAAGGTGTGATCAGCTGACAAGGGTAGCCCATTCTGCTGAAGCAGCACCTACCCATTAGATGGCAGGCAAACACGCCATGAAAGGAAAAAAAGGACACAAACCTACCAAGGAAGGCATCTGTATCTAGTCACATACTCACACATGTGGCAGATTAGTAAACCAGTGAGGCACAAAGTCTGCCAGCCATTAGCATTTGACATAAGCAGAAAAGAATCCCAGGATGTCAGTTTAAATCCACAACTCTTGGCTATTGTAGAGGGCAGATCAAATGAGTTCATATAACCTGGGTCTTTAATGTTCATAAGAGGAGCAGTGGAAATAAAACAGCATTCAATATAAATAATCCTGGAAAAAATTAACCATCTTAAACAAGTGAGTTAATCACAAAATGTGCGAGTGGGTAGTAACTGGAAGGGAAAGGATAGTAAAAATATTAGTTCTGTTCAAGGAAACCGTAGATAGTACATCTGGTAGTTTCTATATCCATTTTGCCACTACACCTGTTAACAATTTCAGCTAGACCTATTCCATTTTTCATCCTGGTTATTCCATAGTGAGGGTAAGAGGTGACCAGGGAAGAACGTCATAGAAGTAGCCTTAACTAATTCCTGCCAATAAAGCTTTTGAGTGTGTACCTTTAACTCCCAGTGGGTGTGGCTTGAGTCTTTAAAAAAAATGAAATTATCACCTTTTAGTTCAAACAAAAATCCATATCTCTAGAACCATTAAGTGTTACTAGAAAACTGTAACCGGCAAAGTACTCAAGATAAATTAGTCTTTACATTGCTGGCATTCATTCAATTCAGTACTTTAAACTGGATTTTACAGGCCAAGATAAAGGCAGTGAATATTAATATTGCAATTTTGTATAAACAGCTTATGAAATCTGAGTAACAAGCAGGATTTTCTTCATCCAGCTGTGAGCTTTCCTATGAGGTTATACAGTTCTGCCTGTGTTATCTGAATGTCAATATAGTTAGAGAAATATAAAAATTATTACAATACAAGTAAACAGTATATAAATAATTAGTAGTAGGTATATCTTGGCTGCTTAAATAACTCCCCAAACAAAGTCAATGAGTAAATAATAACAATAAGGGAAGTATGTGGCAGAACAAATAAATGGCGCCGAGTTCAAACTGCGCTGATAGCGTTCTCACAAAAGCATAACAAGTCAGTACTATTCACAACAAAACTCGTGCATATTAAAGGATTCAAAAAAGTTCCAGTTCAGTAGAAATGGATCTATCCTTTAAAAATAAAGCATATATTTACACTCGGGCAGTTTCACTTCACCAGCAATGAACATCGACAATATAGTCCAGCACATAAATGTTCACAATTCGGCAGTATTCACTTCACCAGCATTAGAATCCAACAATATGATCCAGCAGTTATAATCCAAGATACATGAATATAAGCATGAGCATTAAATAAAATATAATTTTATTATAAAACATGCATGCGGCTAGCACTTTCATCCTTAGGCTTCATCAGGCCATACGCATTTAAAAACAATGTGTTTCTTATATACTTTAAGCACATATGACATCATTTCCTTTCACTAATCATTTAAAGCATTTTTCGTATATTCATTCAAACGTTCTTGACATCATTTCCTTTCACTAATCAAAATTACATATATATAACTTCATATAACAATGCATGTAGTTCGTATATAAATAGTTACAATTATAAGAGCATACTGCTTTCCAAGTAACAAAATTGTAACACACTAAACATTTACATACGGACAAATATGTATTGATGTATTAAAACATTAATATAATCTAATTTGTACAAGTAAACTAAACTATTCCATTCTAAAGCAAACACAATTCTAACGCATATATTAAAAATCAACATTACTATATTCTAAAGATAAAAATGTATATGTATATAATTAAACACAACCTATCATATCTCAAACAATAAGATTTCTACTTAATAACATAAGCAATTTCTCTATCAATAAATAAATAAGAAGTACGATTACAAATACAACTTCATTATATCTAGAGGGAGATAGAGATATAAATAAACGTCTCAGATGAAATACTATATACTAAAACTCCCCCTACAAGATGTAATATAATATAGCAATAACCCATGCCTTGGTGTTGGTAATGCGGGATTTACCCACGGTTGGCGTGGTTTGGTCCTGAGGGCGAAGCCCGAGGGACCAAACAAAGACAACCGTGGGTAAATCCCGCATTACCCACACCCAGAAGTGGGTTATTGCTATTATACTATGACATTATTTAAGAAAAGAAATAATTACTTTTCTTAAATAATGGCATTGTATAATGCCTCTTTGCTGCCCTTCCGCAGCTGTCTGGTATCCGCGGCAGTTCTGATGTACTGCGCATGCCTATGCAGTACATCAGAGCTGTGGCCAAAAGCAACGGAGAAAGCAAGATCTCCGTTGCTTTTTACTGTTTCGCTATGTTAAATGGGTTTAACATAGTGAGACAGCTTTAAAATAAGCAACGGATCTTGCTTTCTCCGTTGCTTTTTTTTTTTAAACCTGTCTCGCTATGTTAAATGAGATCTCCGTTGCTTATTTTAAAGCTGTCTCGCTATGTTAAACCCATTTAACATAGCGAGTCAGGTTTAAAAAAAAGCAACGGAGAAAGCAAGATCTCCATTGCTTTTTTACACACTGTGTCGCTATGTTAAAGGAGTTTAACATAGCGAGACAGCTTTAAAAAAAGCAACAGAGATCTCCGTTGCTTTTTTTAAACCTGTGTCGCTATGTTAAACTCTTTTAACATAGCAAGACACTGTTTTAAAAGAGACTTATACTAATGGAAAAAGTCCGGGCGACCGGACCTTTTTCCATTAGTATAAGTCAATTTACAAACGTGCACGCTGGCCAATCGGCGTGCACGTTTTGGAATATTAATGGGGAGTCATGGTATAATAAAAAATATATATATGTGTGTATGAAAAATGAGAAAAGAAATACGTATTCATTAAAAGAATAATATCTATACATTAAAATAACTAATGTTAATAAACAAAAAATAATAAAATATATAAGTATAATAAAAAGTACTGTATTAGATATATGTAAAAAAGATATATATATATATATATATATATATATATATATATATATATATATATAATATTATCAATAAATGCCACAAAAATGCCTAAGACAAATAGAAACCTATATATATTAATAAATGTTATACCCAACAGTAAATATATAAATGGGTAATAAAATTACTAAATAAAATAATGTGTAAACATCAGATATAAAATTAGGCTTTAATTTTTATTGGTCTAGCAAGGACCGGTCTAATAGGAACTCGGTCATTAAGTCCAGGTGAGTGATCTGCTCTAAGCCTAATAATCCATTCTGTCTCACGTTGCTCAGTGATAGTACGTATGGGTCCCCTTCTAAGGGTTGGATAATTAACACAAATAACCATAAATTTAAAATAATGCTGTGCTGAGTGACTCTCCACATGTTTGGATAGAGCACTGTTATCTGAGCATATCCTGATGTTATAAAGGTGCTCCCTAATTCTCTGTCTAAAGCGTCTATCCGTTTTGCCAACATAAAATGATGAACAAAATTGGCAGACAGCCAGATAGACAACATGAGAGGTTTCACAATTAGCTACACAACTAAATTTAAATGATGTATGTATTATTGGATGAACAAAGCTTGCTGATTGGTCTATGTGACAGCAGAAGTTACATTTTCCGCAAGGTCTAGTACTTGCGGAACCATGGCTACGATCAGGTTTCTTATCAATTATATTGGAACCACATAGCATTCTATATAGATTTGGTTTGTTTTTGTAAGTAAAGTGGGATGCATCCCCTACAATTTTTAAAATATCCGGGTTTACTTGTAGTAAATCCCAGTATTTCAAGTAAGCTGTTTTAATCTCTCCAGTATCTTGTGTATAATATATAACTGGTGATACTCTTGAATTTATATAACTGTTTTTCAAGTTTATATTTTGCTTAACATTCTGATCAGCAAAATATGGATAAGCACAATTTTTTCTATAGTGCTCAAGTTCCATTAAGCAATTATCTATTTCACCAATTTTATACGACCTCCCTACAAGTTGTTTCTTAAGATCAGTTAATTCACTATTATATCCATGTTGAGTGGGATTCAGTCTAGAAACCCTCATGGCCTGACCTTTAACCACATTTCTAAAAGTATAATGTGGGTGCATGCTAGATCTATGTAAATAAGAACTCCTATGGCATGTTTTTCTATATACTCCTGTATTCAGGTAGCCATTAAGAATTTTTTGAATGTAAACATCCAAATAGGCCACTTGTTTTAGAGAAGCTGTCATAGTAAATTTTAAATAATGTGTTAGGGAGTTAATCTGCTGGATAAAATTGTTCAACTGTGCTTCATCTGATTTACAAATCAGAAAAATATCGTCTACAAAACGAACGTAAAACCCAACAAATTTCCTATAGGTATCCAATGTGAACAAATGTCTATCTTCCCAATCGGCCATAACCAGGTTGGCGTAGCTATTGGCACACGACGTGCCCATAGCTATGCCATCCCTTTGGATACAAGTCCGCTTGTGAAATGTAAAGATGTTATTATTCAATATCAAGCCTAACAGTGTACTAATAGTTTCAATTTGAGCTAGACTAAAAAAATGCATTTGTATAAGGCATCTACGTATACATTCAGTACCCTCTAAGTTTGGGATACTTTTAAATAGCGATGTAACATCTAAGGTAACTAGCCAATAGTCTGGTATAGCCTTTTCAACTTCCATATATTCATACAACTTAAATAAAATTTGTTTAGTATCTTTTAATATATGTTTATAATTCTCCACTACTATTCTTAGCTTGGACTCTATGTATAAGGATATGGGTTCTGTTGAACAACCTCTGCCGGCAACTATAGGTCTCATGGGTGGTTCTACAGGATTTTTATATATTTTAGGGACCCCTTGGATACAGGGTATCCTAGGACTATCCACCTTAAAAAAATCATATAAATCTTGATTGATATGACCGGCCAAATGCAGATTACGAATTTCAATTTGAACACGATCAATAATTTTATCAACATACTTGGTATTAATCTGTTTATAATAATTGTCATCTGCTAACATTGTTTCCGTAGTATTCAAATATTTGTCCATATCCATTATGACGGTAGGTCCACCCTTGTCAGCCGGCCTGATCATTATACTAGAGTCATATTTAAGAGTATCTAACGCTCTTCTAACATTATATGTAAGGTTTCCATGATATTTTCTGTTGTTATATATCTGATTTTGTTTATATAACTCTTCTTCCACCAATTTGGAGAAAGCCTCTAGTAGTGGATGTAAAGGCGGTATATAGGTACTAGGTTTTTTATACACTTGTGTATATGTTGTAGGAGTCTGACCAAAATCCATTTTTAACTGAACATTCCTAACAAACAATTTCAAATCTGTAACAGTTTCTGTTATGTCACTTCTAATGGTAGGTATAAATGTAAGCCCTTTCTCTATAACTTCATTTTCATACTTTGTGAGTTTCCTACTAGATATATTCCACACTAATGAGTTAGGTTCCTGCCCCACATTTTCTTTAACGTGGGTCCCGTTGGTTCGGTATCTATAATCCTTCACTTCTGTCTGCCTCGACTCATAGATCTGTCCCTCCCCCCACCTTTCCACTTCTCCCCTATGGGGAAAGGGACCATGTCATGAGTATTATCATTATGAGTAGTTCTAATTTTCTTTCTAACTACCACATTCTCTATAGTTGTTTCTTTATCATTAGGTGTTAGGGGTATAACACTATCATCCTTAGGTGTACAATCCTTATTAACCATAGTATTATCTAATTGGCTATTCTGACTGAAACTTATCTCTGCATCATGATGTACTATTGCTTTAGTGACGACATAGTTGTTATTCTTAGTTACAACATTATTGCAAGGATCATTGGCAGAATTATTAACATCCACACAACTATTCAAATCACCATCATTGTTCAGGCTAGATGTCTCTAATAATTCATTAATTTTATCATTCTTTGGCAAAGTATTCGCTTGATTTTATTTTATATAAATAATATTCAATTTCTCTTTAGCTGCACAGACAGAGGTAAAATATCAATACAATTGTGTTTGCCATCATGTATGCTCTTTAAGATGAAATATTTTGATACCTTGTATTTAGCAAGGTTTTAGAATTATTAATGCAAATATGAACAAGCAATATTTGACACATGGAGGCGTCAGTAGGAGTTAACTGAAGAAATGTCTGGAGCTGCTCTCGGCTGTAATGAGTTAAATGTGGTTTGTACTCTGTCAATATTTTGGCAATGAAATGGCCCTCATTTCACCCTTGCATAGGCACAAGTGACCCACGTCATCATGAGAGCCACTGTACTCACTTTGCATGAGCACATGCACTTCTGCACAACCAATGAGAGCTAATGTTTCTGGCTTGGTAGCCAGTCACTTACCCTGGGCCACCTTCTGTAGTATCACTCTTAATCCAAAGCATTTTGCACTGACTGGTCCCAGTCTACCCCATCTCCTCTGAGGATAAGCATTCCCATCCCCCAATGCCATCTCCAACAGTTACCAAAGTAAATAATAAAACTCTAGTCAGAGATTTATCTCTCTACGTCAAAGCAGCTGGCAAACTAGAAGGGATTTGATTAGTTTAGATAAACCACATAGACAAGAAAGAGCTTTCAGTACTTTTGAGATGTATGGTTTAGGTATCAGGAACTGGATATGGATAATATTGATGTATTAAAATCAGAGATGCTCTCTTGGTTAGTGGTTTTATTCTGAAAACAGTTTAGCTTCTGAATAGAAAGCACTTGCTCATCCTACCTGCAAATGCCATGGGATGTTTGATTCAGTAGTTATTACAACATCTTATTTATCCTTTGTTAACTGGTTAAGTTAACGGTTCCAAAGAACACTTCAGCTATGATCTGGGCCCATAGACACAGGAATTGCTCACTTTCAAATGCTGCACATTTAGAATATCCATACCTGGTGTTCAGGCAGTAATGAAGGAGTACAGTTCTATTACTTGACAATGATCACAACAAACAAAGAAGCATCCTGACACTGATTAAAACTGAATATAGGAAAATCAATGAGTAGCAAATGACATTAAAAGTTTGTAAGAGACACATCTCTTAATGTTAGGTTCTGTGCAATATTCAGCAATATCTGCGGTAAAGGTAACAAATTAACACAAAACATGTATATTATGATTAATAACACATATATACTGTACAACAGAAACAGATGGCCTACTTATCATTATGTAATTACCCTTGTATGTCGTGTGCAAACGAGCTCAACCATGCAATACAAAAGAAACTTGCTATTTAAACTTTTTAAGCTTAACACAACTTCTATTCCTATGTTATGAATAAGAGACAGATTGTGTGGTATAAAAGCACATATGCTGCCTTAGTCATGGCTATTAAAATAGCCACACATACAGTGCACTGTTAAATAATTATGTAGTTTCTAAAAGTATCTGGATTATTTATGTTCCTGAGCTTTTTAGGTATGCTGTTTCTAGATGCTGGCACTGATTCTGGATTTTTTACTAGAAAATATGGAGAATCAGGGCCTCTTCAGTTTTATATACACATATATATATATATATATTTATATAAAATCACTTTGCCTCTAAGTTAAAGTATGTTTTGGAAGATGAAAAAGATTTTCACAATATAATTTATATGTTATTATATTTAATATAAAAGTTTTTTTTGTGGTCACTGGTGGCTGTTTGGGAATACAATTATAGTGCCAAAAGGCATTATGTCATTAACCTTTTCATGTACTGTTTTGTGACTTTAATCATTTATTAAATTTTAGGAGCAAAGGATCATTTGTTGTCTTTCATAAACACCAGTGGAACCATCTTCAGTGGAATCTTGTGTTTCTGGTGTTAATTTTACACAGTGGCACTTTTTCTGTGGTTATTGGCTGGATTTCACACAAGGATGGATGACTTGGGTATGGTCAGTGGAAGTCAACCTTTGTTTTCCAGTTCTTTCTCCCCTTCACGTGATGAAGCATGGGTGGACCTGACCCATGTTACAGGAATGCTTTTTCAATTACTGGAGAAGTTATCAGCCTTTTCAAATTCTTTTTACTAGGCAAATTTATGTTTCAACATGATTGAATCAACCTTACAACAGTGGATGTTGAATTTAAGTGTCAAAACTTTCCCAGGAGAAGCATCAAGGCATATTTCTCCTAATAAAGGTGCAGATACTAACATAATGGACAGCAATACACAATTCTAAATGTAAGAAAGTAGTGTTGGATTTTGACCATTGACTAATGTCAGAATTTAGTTTTTCTCCATCTGTCTTGGTTACAGAAGGGGAACATGTACCCAGTAGTTTATTGAATTCTATTATTGTTGTGATGCCCATGCAACTGCCCAGTAATCAAGGAGTCTCAATCCTCACCACTAGCACCAGTGAGGGGTGTCCATATTGGGAGGATAACAAGTACACAAACAGTAAAGTACAATTTCCCTTAAGAGCACACAGGGATCACAGTCAGTCTGGGGCTGGTTTTCTCCATTTCTCTCCAGATCCCCAGTAAGACTCCCCACTAGCACAGCTACAGAGTTCAGATCTCAGCCGAGTAGTCAAGCCAAAACCTCTAATACCCTCTCTGTCCAACCAGTGCTTCGTGTCCCTGCCCAAGTAGCTGACACACACACACACTTTGAGATCTGGTTTATATACAAACACACAGGCACTCCTGGGGAAGGCTGGCACAGGTTCGCCAGCTATGCCCCCTTCTGCCCGACTATACGGTAGTACCACCTGCCACCAACTACTCTTATCAGCTACTCTAAAGGCAGTTACAAAGTGTGACTAATTCTACTGTGCAATGTTACTGTTATCCAAATAGTAAGTGTGACCAACAGCAAGGCTATTTTAGAGTGGCTTGTACAGTATCTCCAAGTACATGCAGGTACCCTAAGAGCTTACATATCTCTACACAAAACAGCCACAGTTAAACGGTTTAAATTTATTTATTTATTTTACATTTGTTGACTTGTCTGACTGAGCTGAAGAGCCCTTTTCAGTGGAGACCCGGGGAGAAAAGCTTCAACATATTATACAATTTTCATTATAAATTAGCATTACACAGCAATGTTACAGGATTATTACAAGGCATTAAGTAACAATACAATCAGGAGTATAGCATAACTATTTCAAGATGTATAAAAAGAAATATGTCATTAAGATGAGTATAGTTTTTGGGGTAAGTGGTTACAAAAACCCAGTTTCATCATGATGTAGTTGCATGAAGGCAAGACAATTACTATAGACAGTTTCTCTGAGGAAATTTGGTTAATATATTTTAGAAGACAGTAGAAGGAGTAGTCAAGGAAGATTAGAGAGAGCTAGTGAGAAAAGTGAGTTAAGGGCAGAAAGTAGATTAAGGTATGAGAAGTAGGGAATGTTACGGAGGGAGAGTGCAGTGGCAGGACCAGTGACTTTTAAAGAGCTCTTTGGTGGCTGTCTTAAACTGTTTAGGATGTGTAAGGGTCCTGATTTCTAGTGGGAGTCTATTCCAGGCAATAGTGGGGTGATAGCTGTACATGTTGCATCCAAATTTAGACTTGAGTTTCTAGATTTGTAGTAAGTCTTCATTAGAGCTTCAAAGAGGTCTGGAGGGAGAATAATGGGAGATGAGAGGGGATAGTGCTGGGCAGTAGGAAGGCTGGTATAGGACAGAATGGATGATCTGCAACTGAGAGAGAAGAAGCTGGTGGGGTAATTCAAGCCAGTTTAGGTGTTTTAGACAGTGACAGTGATGGGGTTTGTTGGGCAGCAAATCTAGCTACCTTGTTGTAGGTAGATTCAAGTTTGGTCAGGAGTTCTGAGTTAAGATTTGTGAGAATTTGAGAATTGTACATTAGACTGGGTAGAAGGTACGTAAGAGAGAGAGAAATCTTGGCTTCAGAGGTAAGGAATTTCTTTTTACGGTAAAGGAGCCCTAGTTTTGAATGAGTCTTTTTAATACAGTTATTAACATGCAAGTCAAATTTAAGCTGATCATCGATTGTTACGCCTAAGAGCTCAGTACTGGATTCTACCTGAATGGGAGTGTTATTAAGGGACTGTATGGAGAAGGAGGGTTTAATATTTATGAACTTTTTAGGTAGGAAGAGTAACAGCTTTGTTTTGTTAGGGTTAAGGATGAGCTGGTTGTTGGAGAGCCATGTTTCAACTAAGTTAAAAGATGTAAATCAAAACGATAACACCAAACAAACCACAGTTACCTTTGCTAAAAAATGTAAGTCAAAATATGCAAAAAAATAGCAAAGGTATGGCTCCAGGTTCAAAAGTAGCAGCAATAGTATGGTAATCCAAAATAGCAACAAAAATGTAAAATCCAGTGCAAGGCACAGAGTCAGTCCAGTTCAATTAAGCTCAGCTTTATTCACACAAGCGCTTTCACATATAGCTTCATCAGGTGTTTGAGATAAACTGAAAAACTACACCTTTATATATACACCGATACAATCATGTGATCCTTTCATAATACAAATTTAAAGACACATCTCTCATAAAAACAATAAAAATAATGATGACATATAAAAAACATAATAATAAAATACACATAAAAAACACAAAAAAACCTTGAACTTCATCAATATGACAGAAACATTATTATATATTTATATATGATACGGATAAAAAAAACAACTTATTATTTCTTTCTTAGAGGTCTATTTTGTAACACTGGTTTAATTGGAATATAACATTCCAATTAAACCAGTGTTACAAAATAGACCTCTAAGAAAGAAATTATATAAATTATTTTTATGAATAGCGCTTGTGTGAATAAAGCTGAGCTTAATTGAACTGGACTGACTCTGTGCCTTCGTACCTGGATTTTTACATTTTTGCTGCTATTTTGGATTACCATACTATTGCTGCTACTTTTGAACCTGGAGCCATACCTTTGCTGGTTTTTTGCACAAGTTAAAAGATGCCTGAGTAGCTGAGAAGAGCTTAGAAGGAGAGTTGGCTGTGGTGATGACTGTAGCGTCATCTGCATATTGCACTAAAGATGACTGAGGACAGGAGGTATAGAGCTGATTAATAAAGATATTAAAAGTAAAGGCCCTAGGATAGAACCTTGAGGTACACCCATTTTGACAGGGAGAGGAGAGGAGAGTGCAGGATGCCATCTCACTGATTGAAATCCATCAGTGAGGTAGCTGGAGAATCATGCAAAAGTAGGAGTGGAGAAGTTGAGGTTATGCAGTTTGTGCAGCAGAAGAGAGTGTGAGACAGTGTTGAAAGCTTTTGAGAGGTCCAAGAATAGGCAGGAAATATGTTTATGGTCATCCATGGCT
Organism: Protopterus annectens; assembly: GCF_019279795.1. Lineage (NCBI taxonomy): Eukaryota > Metazoa > Chordata > Ceratodontiformes > Protopteridae > Protopterus > Protopterus annectens. The sequence continues at coordinate 871,227,457 of NC_056729.1, forward strand.
ATAGAGACAGTGTTGAAAGATAATAGATCTGTAATGGTGCTATGTTTGGGTCTGAAGCTGTGTTGAGTGGGTGTAAACAGATTTTCCTGCATTAGATACTGCATAACTTGTTTATGAATACAGTTTTCTAGTACGTTAGAAAGAGGGGAGAGGATAGCGATAGGACTAAAGTTGGAGATATCAGAGGAGTTACCTCCTTTGTGTATAGGTAGAGTGTAGCATCATTTCCAGATAGAGAGATTAATTAGGATAGATACAGGGAGATGAAGAGAGTCAGCTGCTAGTAGAAGAAAAGTGGAAAGAATATTGTCAGCTGATGCTGAGCATGGTTTTAATTTAGAGAGTAGAGTTTTGATGTAGTTAGTAGGTACAGGTTTGAGGGAGAAGGTATTTGAGGAGACAGTATTAGGAGTAGGTTCAGAAAAGTTGGAGATGTTAGTAGTAGAGGAGTTTAGGCTTGGGTTCAGAAGCTTAGATATTGAATCGATAAAATAGGTATTGAAGATAATGGCAGTTTCTTCAGATGTCTTGTCTGGCCATGGATTGGGGGAGATATGATTACTGGGATGTAATATTTGGTTAATAGAGTTCCAGAACTTTTTAGGATTAGATTTTAGGGCTGTGGAAGGTTTGTTATAGAAGTCCTTTTTATCTTTGTTTATGTGTTTTTTTTTGTCAGAATTCTGAGTTCTTTATATTTTCGTAAGTCTGCAGAGAGCTTAGCTTGTGACCATTTTTCCATAGTTTGTCTCTAGTTATCATAAGGGTACGAGTGGCTTTTGAAAGCCACGGAGATATGGTGGACTTTTCAGACTTTGTGAGGGGGAGCAAGTGAGTCTAAGATGCTAAGGAAGGTGGAGTTGAAAGCTAGAACTGCTTCTTCTAGTGAGAGTTGGGTAAGGAATTTCCAGTTTACTTAGAGAGGAGGGTATTAAAGGTTTCTGAATGGAAGTTAGAGACTTTAGGCAAGTGATAAATTTAGGAGGATTAGAGAAGTGGGGAGTGAACCTAAGCACTTTTATAGGGGAGTGATCATTCAGGGTGTTTGGTAGGATTTCAGGGTTATGATATTTGGAAGGATTAGATACAAGTACCTAGTGAATAAGAGTACTAGATGTGTGAGAGTTGTTTGGGGATGTGTTGAAAAAAGTATGAAAGAATATTTTCGAGCAGAGGAATGTTGTCTCCTGGAGGAGTATAGATGGCTGCTACTGTGATAGTGGTGTGGTCATTTATTTTAAGGTTAGCTGTAAGTAGTTCAGCAGGAGAAAAGGATGGGATAGGTTTCATAATACTTGCAAATGATGAGGTGGGTGGAGTAGAGGATGGCAACGCCACCCGTTTTTTGTTTTGATGATCTATGCGGAGTATATTATAACCAGGGGGAGAATGTCTTTATCAGAGGTTTGGGGTTTTAGCCAAGTCTCTGTTAGGGTGATGACATCAGGGGTGTGGAAGGCTATCCAGGCATGGATTTCAATAACTTTGTTTAGAATACTACAGGCATTCATAGAGTAAAAGGAAATATGTTTGTTTGGAGAGGATGTGTTTATTAAGTATTAAGTAATTAGGTATTAATTAAATATATTTAATAATAAATAATAAAAACACAAGACAATACTTATTAACTCAACACAATGACAGAGCTCAGATATCACAGGAAATACTTTAAAATAACATAGCAGGGCAGTCTCACAAAAATATAGAAAACATCTGAACTAATCTTACTGTATTTCTATCTGTTTCTAAGAGAAATACTAAGATTTAAATCCTACTTACAAGGCAAAGTGCTGGTGAGTTGTTGTCAGCTTCAGAAAAAAATACAAAATGCACTTCTTTCAGTCCTTAAATTGATAATACACATTACTGCTGAGTCATTTCAGATGACATCATTCTTGTCACTTCTGATTTAGTTCCCAGGCTAACAGAACTCAAAATGTAACATTTCTTTGTGATCTGTAGCTGCCAGGAGGTAACAGCAATAAAATACACTTTACATGTGAAACCTAGTAATTATTTATGTCTTAAGACAATAGAAAGAATGTCCAGCTGCAGACATCCTGTCTCCTAGCTTGAGCTCACACACAGTCATAAAATACTATACTTATCAGCTTTCTTCCATCAGGATGCACTGTGGTTACATTTTTGAAGCTCAACGCATAACACAGTTTTCTTACATTTGTGAAACAAGCCTGTGGATCATATTAATATTTACAATGACATATAATTATTTACAAAATTATATCTAGGTGGGCTGGCAGCCCCTCAGTTTATCACAAGACTGTCACAAAAAAAATTACTGAAACTACAACATTTAGATAGACAATGCATATTTTCGAGAATGCATTAGATGGGACATTGTCCTGAAGGGTTAACAATATGCTAAGTACCCACAAGATATTGTGTTTGTGTCATGTTTTACCACAATGTAGTCAAACAGGGGGCCTCCCCAGTTGGACTTGACTAAACACAATGATGAGATTATTACTGTACAAGTGAGTGACGTCAGACTATTGAATTCAAAAATTAAGGATGACCTCTTTTTTATTTTTGTAAGGATGATTATCATAGTGCTTTAGAAAGAGTTGACAATTTTTGCATTAAGGTAAAAAACATAAAAAATTGGTTAGAGATCTTAAACAGTATCAGTCAGGTTCATCATATCCACTTAGAGGTAAACATAAGTGTCTAAAGTCAACAGCATCTAATTATGGTTACTGTATAAATTACTGGGATTTTGATTTTAACCATGACTCAGGCAATCCTCAAAAAATAACAGCATTAACTGGGATGATCATGTGAGTGTGGATGGTTGAGTGTCCTCACTAGACGACCCTTTAGAGTACTCACCATTACAAAGATTGATGAGACCAGTGAGGTGCCTGGTGACTCTAAGAGGGGACTAGAGAGTATATTTTGACATGGAAACTGATCAACTGCACAGAATGTACAACACAAATCCCTCCCCAGGAGAGAAGGAAAAGGAAGGGGCAAGAGAAAAATAGATTTTCCAAACAATGATCAAGCAAAACAGCTCCATTTGTAGGGAATATGATAGGAAGATGGTTTTAAGATTTTTAATTATAGTCATTTGGACAACACTGAGGAACATTTCTCCTTATTTGAGAAAGGTTTCACATTTACTCCCAACAAGAATTTTAATTTGGCAGATGCATTGCTTGAGTTCAAGTTGCTTTTCCAGAAATTAAATTTGTCACTGCAATTTGATTTTTAAGGCTACAGATGATTATAAAATGGCAGGTTCATATAATAAAAAGAGTATTTTCATTCCCCCATCCACCTTTGCAATGATGTGTGAGAATAAATTATACAATTTAGCTCACTCTAAAGGGGCTTGTCCTAGTGTTGTTAATTTAACCAAGAATGAATGTGACATTCTTGACAACATAAGACATGATAGAACATTGAGTGTCATGAAAAATGATAGGGTGGGGGTGTATCATATGCTTCTTTGAATTATATTAGTGAAATGTTCTCCTTGTTATATAATACTGATGCCTATATTACTGTATACAAAAATGAAATCGACATTGCCCATCACAGAATAGACGTCTTTTTGGAGGATGGTTTATCACAGGGCCTTATGAGACCATTTTTATTTGACTTTTGTAACACTTCCCCTGTTCATTCCTACCTTATTCTGAATCCCTAAGGTACATAAGAATATAGAGTCCACCTTTCAGACTGTTTCAGCCCATGGATCGAAAACCTTCCCTTTTGTTGTTGTCATTGACATATTATTAAAACTGTTTTTCGGTCAGAAAACACATATGATAAAGGATTCCTGGAATTTCCTACGGCGACTGAAGCTTGACTTGTGGTATGATAATTTTAAGTTTCTCACAACTGATGTGGTGAATTTGTTTTGTAGTATCTCATAAGATATTGGGTTGGAAGTTCTGTTAGACTGTGATTTTTTTGTCTGCAAATGACATTAAGCTTTTGGTTGACTTCGCAGAGATTGCTTTGAGCAATAGTTTAATTTATTTTGAGGGTGAATTATTCAAACAGGTGAAGGGCATTCCAATGGGTGCAGTGTGTGCATCAGCCATTGCCAACTTAGTAATGTTATACTGGGAAAGACATTTTTTGTTTTTATCTGAACACTTTAAATATTGCACAACATATTTTCATTTTCAGGATTACATATTTATATTACGGGATGAGTCAGAAATGGAGACTGACACTTTATTGGTAATACCATGATTTTCTTGAATTTTACATGGCAATTTGACTACAACGAAATTATTTAGACAGTAGAATTTCACTTGACCCTAGACATAAGTGTTTCACATCCAGTATTTTTTGGAAGCCCACCTTATTAAATGTGTACCTTCATCATCCAATCTCACTTAAAAAAATAGTTTAGTTAAAGGTCAGTTCATCAGACTTGCTAGACTGATTTTGGAGAAGCAAACCTTTTTACAAGAAGAGAGGAAATAGGAATGTATGCTTATGGATAGGGGCTATCCTGAGACCTTGGTGATGCGCATTAGTGATGAGGTCACAGAAGGATGGTTGAAAAATGCAAACCCCTATTAGAGATGGGTTTTGAAGTTATAACTCAGAATGACAATCTTACTACTCTACCTTCAGAGCGCCTTGGTAACTACTGCCTCTACTCCTTACAGTTGGGCTTAAATCATTCAATACAACTCAGTGTCCCAATCAGTTAAAAAAATACTTAAAAAGTACTGGAATATTTTAAAGATAACTGATTCTGTTGTGGAAACTATGGGACAACAACAATTCTTTGTGTACAAGAGAGCCAAGAATGTTAAGAACCTTGTTGCAGGGGTTCTATCATGGTGAAGCTGGGAATTAAACAAAGGGTGTTGGGAAATGTGTAGCTTGTAATCAGTGCAAATTTATTTAGGAGTGTGATAGCTTGATATTAAAAATAACAGCTTGGGGACATGGGTTTTCCTATATAAAGGTAACTGTACCACCAAGGGTTTGGTTTATCTTGCCAAGTGTTTTGAATGTGCAGCTTTTTATGTGGTGAAAATGAATTGTTCCCCAGAAAGGTTATTTACAAACATAATTATGATATTTTGGGGGCATATCCAAATAATGGTCTTTACAGACATTCCACTGAATGTGACAAATTTAGGCAGTTTTTATTTTTAATTTTGGAAAAGATGAACCATAACCCAGAGGGTGGTGGAGCAAAGGAAACTATTACCCAATATAAGGATTTACTGTGGCAGCTTCGCCTGAATGCCACTAATAAGCAAGGTATAAATGACCATGTTTCAATTGTTCCCATTCTCAAGTTGAGGGCAGCTAAGTTATAACAATAGTTTTGGTAGATTTTTTGCACAAAAAATATTATTTTCTTATTTTATTAGTTTCATTCTATGCAGTGTTTCAACAACCAGCATGATCAACTTTGTACTTTGTGTTACCAAATAGGTTGGGTCAACTTTATTAACTGGAGAACCTGATTGGTTCCTTATTACTTACTTATTAACTGGGGAAGCTGATTGCTTCATTACTAATTTTTAATCAACAGTGGGACTGTACTTTGTGTGCAGATATATTATACCTTTTACATACATACTTTTTTTCCCTGATGAAGTCCTGTTAGTTTAAAGAAGATAGCATATGCTAAACTTTTTTTTGTTTTTAAGTTTTTCATGGACTGTTTCATGACTTTTTAATAGTTTATTACATTTTGGGAGCACACAATCATTTGTCCATCATTAACACCAGTGGGACCATCCACAGTGGAATACTTTGCGTTTCTGAACACAAAAGGTCAAAACTCATTACCAAAAAAATGTAGCCGATGTCTATGCAGGAGGACAAGCCCCCCACCCCAAACACCACTCCCTACTGTACCTCAATCTCATCAACATTTTTAGATTTGGTCTTTTATGCTCAATGTAATGCCTTTCAAAGTATTGGCTATTCAGCATTATGAATAAAACCCAGCATTTGCTCTTAACTGTGTGGCAGAGATGCTCTCTGTTATGGGTGATGCATGCATCTAATCACTTTATATTCAGTTCTTTGAAGAAATTATGTGTTTTATGAGGAGTGAAGGCTATGCCTAGTAAGTCATACGCTAGTCAGGGAAGCAGTTTATTTATGGCTATGGCCTGTTATAAATTAGTAGTAAGAAGATGATACATTTTATAGGACGCAGAGTTGTGGATGGAAGGATGGATGGACTTAGAGTTAAATAAAGGCCATATCCACTTGTCTTTCTGTATCTGAAAGGTCAGTCTGGGGGTTAAGGGTTAAACCTAGTTTTTTTCTTGTTGAAAAAAAATTGAGGTAGCTTCTGCTTGGGTCCAAATAGGTTATAATAGTTATAATGTGAAATAATATCATTCCATAGTTCCAGATAGCCTAAGTATGTACTTTTGTGCATTTATGGTTAATTTACTGAATGTAAGTCAGTTCTACAGCATGGTGAAATGGTACTGCAGAGTTCTATTTAAGATTATGGATGATTTGTGCTTTGTAGCAATAACTGTATCACCTGCATAAAGTAAACCATTAATCTTAAGAACAGAGCATGGAGGATCCTTAAGAAATAGGGAAAAAGAGGGGGTGCCAAAAGAGAACCCTGATGTTTCTCTTTAGTGAGATGGTCAATATCTGAATTATCATTGCTAAATAATATGTAAGATCTATAACAGAGATAATCAGCAAAACACAGTACTGCTTCACCAGACAACCAACAGTCTGCAGATGACGCCATGGTCCTCTGTTTTAAAGGCTCTTTTAGGATCTAAGAAAACTGCTCCCATTAAGAAACCTTGTTCTCTGGTGGGGGCTTGGCTTGGATGGCAAGCTGAAAGCAGCAGAATTCTTAAGAAAGTTAGTATATAAACAAAATGGGATATGGGAATGGGATAAAAACTAGTACACATACAAAATGAAATTGATAAGTTAAAACTAAAACTTAGACCAAACGACAAATCTGCACTAACCAATATACGGAAATTCAATAAGGAATACCAAGATATCAGGCAACAAAAAATCCGTATAAATCTAGAAAAATCAGATTTCAATCTTAATTAATTCTAAGAGTCTTCACAAGATTGTGATTATATCTAAATACTTAAATGAAAGAAATCATATCAGAGAAATTATATACACTAGAAAAAAACATATTATTAGAGCTACAGACTTAAAAAATATTTTATGTTTCAAGAAGCACTATGAGAATATTAATAACAACAACAATCCATCTACAAATAGTAAAAGTGTAGATGGCTTCCTAACACTTAACATTCAGAAGCTGGTATCTAAGCACAACAAAAACAATATAGATAAACCCTTTTCTTTCAAAGAATTGAAAGAACAAAAAAAAAAAAAACCTCTCAAGACAAAAAGCACCAGGGCTAGATGGTCTAATCCCAGAATTTTATAAACTTTTGCCTGATAAAGTTTTAATCGACACATTTCAGGAAGTCAAAACCACAACAAATATCCCACCTTCATGGACATAATATTATATCTCCCATTTTAAAACCTAATAAAGAACCCAACCTATGCACATCATACAGACCAATATCCCTACTGAACACAGACTACAAGATATTTATGTCCATCTTATCTGATAGATTAAAGAACATATTTCTGGATTTAATTCATGAGGATCAAACTGGTTTTATTAGAAACAGAAAGGTACAAGATAATGTAATTACACTACTCTCCTTTACAGATGTAGTGAATAAAAAAAGAATGAAATATCTATTTTATGCCTTAACACAGACAATGCTTTTGATTCTTTAAGTTGGCCTTACCTATTTAATGCTGTGCAAAAATATAATTTCTCCCTAAACGTTGTTAGATTAATTAAAACAACTATATGATTGGATCTTATTTATCTGGTTCTCTTGAGATATTAAATGGCACTAAGCAAGGATGTCCCCTTTCTCCATTACTCTTTGCCCTTGCTATGGAACCTCTTGAGAATTGCATTAGGAATAATAGCAATGTTAAAGGATACAAAGTATCAGACAAACTATCCGCCAAGATACAACTGTTTGCTGGCAGTCTGTTAACTGCTAATGATAATGAAAATTCAATAGATCACCTGTTGAATAATCTAGATGTTTCTGCAAATATCTCTGGATTAAAATGTAATCACAATAAGACTGAGATACTTCTCTACAAAACTGAAATTAAACAGAGATTTAAAATGGGAGGCTGCACATATTAAATACCTAGGTGTCCTAATCGAGTCAAATTATATACTCACGCACAACTATCAACATCTCGTAAACTCAATTACAACTTTAATAGATAACTGGAACAGACTGTTCTTCACATTCAAAGTCAGACTAACGCTAATTAAAAGGATTTTGTTGCCCAATATTTTATTTGTTGACCAAGCCTTAATTCTTATCCCACCCATTAAAACTAAAAAGAAAACAGACAATATTCTACTTATGTTCCTTTGGTACCCCTAAAAGCCAAGAATTTCACTTCTTCGGCACACTCCAATCTGGGAGGAGGGGGTACAGGGTTTCCAAACATTGAGGGTACAGGGTTTCCAAACATTGATTTCTATCTAAATTCAGCAATTATTAATGTAGCTTTGTTTTGGAATAAAACTTCTTATTCATCATATTGGAAGTTAATTCATGAAAGCTTAAGAAACCTATTAGACCCAGATTTTATTGGTTAGACTTAATGGCTGTTAATGTGATATATTTTGAGAGGAAATTGCAGTTTCCCCTTTAGGAAATAATAACTAATAATGCATCCTAGAATCTGTCTCTATAAATCACCTTTTCTAGTATTTTTTGCTATTAGGCAGATACTGGCAATAAGTTTGTAATCAACTGCAGAAGCTGGCAATGACATTTTGGCAAGAGAGTTGTATTTACTGTTTGTCTAAAACTAAGAGCTGGTCAAGTAAGGCTGCAGGACACTGCCTTACAGTGAAATTAACTATGTATTTTTTAAAATATGAGTGCACATTCTGTGCTATGTATGGTTGTAGCATCCTTTTACCCAAAAGTTGTTACATAGATAACTTAAATTTTACTTTATATTGGTAAATTAAGACAGATATTTATGAAAAGGAGGTGAGAAGTAATAGCAGGAGTGTTAAACAATGCATTTATATAAGTGGTATGGAGACACTGCATTTTATACCATGGCAGATCTCTACTAAGTTTAAATACATGTTTTGGGGAAGGCTTTTGAAGTACAAATCTCTTGATTATTTTCAAGAACATTCTTTGCAACCCAACAGTATTATTCTCTCAGTCATTCATATCTGAGTTGTGAACCAATTTGGTATTCCAAAACAGTAAGGTAAATGTAGGCATGGGCTCCATAAATAATTATGGATCACATAGACATGGGTGATCTTGAAGGAGACATCCCGAATATTCTGGAGAAACATGAACTCATGTGGCAATTAAAGCTGAACTCTTTTAGAAAGCCTGGACTAAACTACTACTGTTCAATTAAAAGTGCACTGGAACTTAGAAAATTGCCACATTGTTTACATGACTAATTGTATTTTATTTTATTATTTTCTTTTTCTACAAATTGGTTTTAAATACCATTTTAAATAATTTGAAATTTAAGTGTATATTTTGTTTCCATCATCATACATACATTTTGTCTTATTTTTATTTTTTTCTGGTTCTCTTTTTTCCACTTTATTCAAAATGATGGTAATAACAATACTAATTAATTATACAATTATATAGGTTTTTAGGGTTCTTGTACACAGACTTGAAGAAGTCTAGAAGGACGAAAGTGATCTTTGTTAACAATAGGTTATGAAAATAGAAACTGATTTTTACATGCAAAATATATATGTATATATTTATATATAATTTTTGATCGCAAAATGAACTAAGGTTGATATATTTCCAGCCATGTAGTATATTGCCTTGGATAAAATCACAGACTTAATAATCTACTTAATAATTTGGTTAAATAAGATGTACCATTAAAGTACATTAGGGCTATATATTATTATGACAGCTACTAGGTAGGGCAGGACCAGCTCGGATGTCACACTGATGGGGGAAGGGATGTGAATTTAACATGTGTACCAATAACACTTTGTTTTACAGCACAATAAACCACTCCCATGCCTGATAAAAAGTATATATATATTTAGAAAGCTTGTGAGGAAATTATTACTCTATTTTTGTTTTACTTGGATCGCTTGTCTGTGTACTTAATAAAGGATTTTCGACTGGAAACAGATGGCCTGCCTTGCTTGGATTACTTTCGAATACTTAGTAATGCTGTTGAATTATATATTTTCTATTATTGCTTTTTGACTTGACGAGTTTACGTTCGCTACTTCTACTACTATTGTCTGATCTGATTAATATACAGTGATTTACTAGAAATATATGGACTGAAAATCTTCCACACAGAGAAGTTTCTTACACTGTTTTGTTTTTAGACCCACTACACTTTAGTGGGTTGTTTTGAGACTTCGGGGATACCATGGAGATTACTTGTATAATGAAATTTACACGCAGGGGCCTGGGAGATGAACTATTTACAGGTTGACTGTGTCCATTAGAGGCATAGGTGCCAAGCCAGGGATGAATTTCTTGTTCCCCATTCAATTGTCCAAGCTGCACTTGAATTGGGTTTGGGAGGATCTCTGCTTCACATGGATGGCAGGCCTGTTTCAAAGATGGGGTAGTCTCTGGGATTCATACCCATCTCTCTAGCAGGTACTATTTACATCATAGGAAAGGTTTAAATCTTTAGAATGGGTAACTCTGGTACTGTTTTGTGGATATGCAGGGGGCCTGTCAGAGTGGGGTCTGACAATGCCCTGTATGCCAGGCATAGATCTCCTCTCAACAGACTGTAGGAGACAGATTACAGGGATAGGGCCTCGAGGTGATCTGCATAGGACATTTTACTTATTCCCTGTAGTCTTTTAGTGAAGAACCTCTGTGAATATTCTGATTGTTGGATATGCCTGTTTAGGTATATACCAAATGGGACATTATACTCAATGATAGGTCTGATGAATGCCAAATATAGTGGAACAATTACTTCCTTGGACCTAGATGCCATACCTTTGTTTATAAGTTGCACAACATAGAATGATTTCCTTACTACTTTAGACGCATGATGGTCAAAGGCTAGATTACTGTCTATGTGTATTCCTAAGTCCCTAACTACTGGTTCGACTCTCAGGGGTGTGTTGTCAATATGAAAGTTAATTGGAGTAGATGACTTCCCAAAAGATACTATTATGCATTTCTTGGCATTTAGTTTTAGTCCATGGCTCTGACACCAGTTGTTTGTCTATGTCAGCCCTTCTTGGAAAACATTTGTGTTTGTGTGAGATTCAATTACAGCTCCTAATTTGCAATCATCTGCATATTAATCAGCCAGAGACCATTGACATTGGCCAAGACTTCAGAGAAGTAAATGCCAAAAAGGAGCAGTCCAAGGATGGATCCCTGGGGTACACCATTTGTGACTGGCCTCTTTGTAGAGGTGGACTCCCCAATTCTAGCTTCCTGGATCCTGTCTGTGAGACAGTTGGCTATCTACCAGGTGACATGTGGGTTTGTACCTACCCCCTTGATTTTGTCAATAATGCCCCGGTAGGGTTTTGTGACAAATGCCTTGGCCAAATCCAGGTAGGCAGTGTAAACCATTTTGCCCTCATCCATTGCTTTGGTAATCTTCTCAAAGAAGCTCACCAGGTTGAGTAGCCATGACCTGCCCTTGGTGAAACCAGACTGGGTGGAGTCCAGTGTCTGGAGGTTTACTATATCATTAGTGATCATTTCCATGACAATTCTTTCCATGGCTTTGCAATACAAGAGTAGTGAGAGTTATGGGTCTGTAGTTTCCAGGGTCTGTAGATGGCCCATCTTTGTGTAGAGAGATGACTGTTGCTGTTCTCCATTCGTGAGGCATGAAGCTTTATTGGAGGCTACACTTGAATAGCCATCCTGGGATACTGTCTGGGCCCACTGATGGTGTGTTCTTGGCTTTAGGGAGAGCATTAAGGACCCGTTTCCTATTGATAGCAGGGGAAGTTATATTTGATGGTATTTCCAAAGGAAAGGTTGATGGGTATAAAGGAGTAAAGTTAGAGCTGAATTTATCAGCCTGGAGGTATGCTCTATCTTCTGGCTCAGTATAGGTGTCTCAAGTTACAATAAGCTCTACACACAATTGTGTATTGCCTTTGAGGTTGCAGACAGAGCTAAAGAATTCCTTGTAGTTGTCCTTGGCCTGGGAGGCCAAAGTTATTTTAAATTTGGTTTTGCTAGACTTTATTTGTCCCTTTTGCTAGACTTTATTTGTCCTCTGAGTTATTTGTTTGGTTTGATGAGAGTGCTTTTATCCTGCCGAGTGCTGCACAGCCTAATTTTTGGCATGATTCCTGTAAATGCCATGAGATATTTGACATCCAGATAAACTATTAGCAATACAGGAAGATGAGATCTCACTCTAATGTCCTGGTTTTAGAGCAGTATATGGACCTCTGAAATCTAACAGTTTAACATTTATATTGTACTGCAGTGTTAGTACTGGGACTTGAGCCCAAGCAATGGGTCTGGGGGTAGAAAAAATAGCTTTCCCCTATATATAACGTAATGGATAGTATGACACCTGCTAAGACAATGGTACTGGTAACATTTTAGTAAAATTCATCAGAGATACTAAGAAAACCTGGTAAGTAACATTCTGGCTACATCAAGGTTTACTAAGGGTTTAAAGATTCAAATTACGCTGGATGAGTATGTAGTTTTGGACTCCACCTCTATCTTTCTTATTAGACTTGCAGTGCAAAAACCAGAATCCTAAAAAAGCCAGGTGGTAGTTATGCTGAAATACTTCAGCACATTGAAGATTAGTGGAGTACAGAATCTGGGCTTTAACAGTGACCATTGGTTAACAAACTGCACCCAAAAATGCCTCACATCAACAACACTCTATGGGATACTATTTTTTATTACACATATACAGATGCATCTTAAAGGCCAACTGTTCTATTCTAAGCACCCTACACACCCACACAAATACTCATGTGCTGTTAAGAGTTTTGTATCAAAAGCCATAAACAGATAGATAAATATGCCTTTTGGTGACATAAAAGTTACTGCATTCATTGCTGAAGAGCATAACTAATAAACCCTTGGGTTCAGTCAATGATAATAGTAGCAATGTGGCCTATTATGTTCATAGCCAAGGTAAAAGTTTGACTTCAGGTGATGGCGGCTATAAAGAAGAAAGGTCTACTTTGCATCTGAGTTCAGCTATTGAATTTATGTAAAGTACATAAACACCAGTCAAACGCATTTTAAGTGAAACAGGAATAAATGCATTATCAGAGATAAAATAAGATCATTGGTGTTTTTCTTAGAAAATGTGTAGGATATAAGGAAAAATAAATTCCACACTTTATCTTGGCTTTTAACCCTGCCCACCATTAGAAACTCTATTTGCGGTCAAGAAAAATTGCCATTTAGAATTTAAAAATATGGCTAAGGTGTTCTTTCACAGTAGTTTCATAAGTTTTCAGAGAATGCACATATCTGGATAAAATGTATTTTGTTCAAAATAATATATAACACACAATCTTATAAGCATTTTCTAATAATTATAATATATATATATCTTCTGCACCTGCTGACAATCAGCTTCACCTCTTCCCATTCAAATACAGGAGGCAGTGTCACAACTGGAGCAATCAAGAAATGTCTCCTTCCCTTCCCACTGGTGGCTGTTGTATCATATATCTACTTACAAAATCTGAAGGGCCTGTGGCCACCCTGTGTACATACAGTCCTACATGCATGTAATAGTAGTATCCAGATGCTAGTCACAAGCTCAGAGTGCTGCATTCCATTCATTTCTTTCTACAATATGTCAGAAGTGTAGTGTACCACATCAACTCCTATTCCTGCGATGGGTGAACCAGCACTAGCTGATAATCCCAGCCTCCTTCATAACCTCCTCCAGCACCTGGGTCTCTAACCACTCCCATATTTCTTCCAATATTTTTACAGAGATCGCAGTAATCCAGGAGTTCTTCAATGCACCTTTACTTCTGAATAAACACACACACACATACACATACACATACACACACACACACACACACACACACACACACACACACACACACACACACACAACATTTATTGAGTTCCTTCCTTCTGGGACCTTTGAATTGCCCCATTTATGGCAGTGTAGAGTACCTTACTCTTAAGAACTGAATAACAATACTCAATGAAGGCATATAAATAATGACCAAGTAATTAGTTTCCAAGACCATCGGTATTCCAAGAAGAGCAGTAACACAAAGTATATGAAATAAAATAGTGAACTAAAATGTCCATAAATCTCCAACTCCTGTTAGCCCAGTTCCAGGTTTGCTGTCTCTGGGCCTCTTTTGTAACATTTGAGCATCAAATTCAAGACATTCTTGTGGGTGGATCACTCTTGTGGGAGAAGAGGCCTGTCTGGGTCCCATCTAATCTGGGGGATTGGACTAGGAGAGTGCTGTCTGGGTCCCATCTAATCTGGGGAATTGGGCTAGAGTTCAGATAGAGCATTCTTATTGGTTAGTTTGAATTAAAAGGGCTATTTCTTGTTTTATTTAAGCCCCGCTAAGATGCCCCTGCACTGGCCCAGTAATCAAGGAGCCTCAATCCTCATCACTGGCAACAGTGAGTGAGGAGCATTCTTATTCATTAGTATGAATTAAAAGGGCTATTTCTTGTTTTATTTAAGCGCCAATAAGATGCCCCTGCACTGGCCCAGTAATGGCAACAGTGAGAGTGAGGCACGTACACAAAGGGAGGATGACAAGTACACACAAAGTAAAGTACAATTTCACTTAAGAGCACACAGAGAGCACAGTCAGTTTGGGGCTCGTTTCTCCCTCTTTCACCAGATCCCCAATAAGAATCATCACTGGCACAGCCATATGGTTAAGATTTCAGCCGAGTGGCCAAGCTAAGACTTCCAGCACCCTCTCTGTCCAACCAGTGCTTTGTGTCCCTGCCCAAGTTGCTGACACACACACATTCATATACACACACACACACACACACACACACACACACTGAGATTTGACTTGTATGCAAACCCACAGAAACTCTTGGGGAAGGCTGGCACAGGTTTACTAGCAATGCCCCTTTCTGCCCAGACTATAAGGTAGTTATCACTGCCACCAGCCAGCTCTTATCAACGATGTTTAAGGCCCTTACTAAAGGGTGCCAAATCTTACTATGTAATGTTAATATTATCCAAATGGTAAGTGTGACCAATACTTTCAAAGTTATTGGAGTGGCCTATACAGTGTCACCAAATACATATGCAAGTACTCTAAGAGCTTAAATATCGCTAAGCAAACCTGCCACAATTAAAAGTTTTAAATATATTTATTAATAAATAAAAAAAGAATAAGACAATACACAATAATTCAACACAGTAACTAGAGTTCAGAATCGCAGGAAATATTTTAAAACAACATTGCAAGACAGTCTCAAATAAATACAGAAAACATCTAAACTAATCGTTACTATATTCCTATCTATAGCTAAGAGAGATTACTGTACACTGATTAATTACTATTAGTAATGCGAGTGCTAATGAGAGGATGTTTCCAGGTCCAAAGACAAATACAAAATGCACAGTCTCAAGAGAGTTCCCATATTAATATCAAAACATTACTGCTGGGTCAGCTGGATGACATCACTCTGTCACCTGCCTTCAGTTCCCAGGCTAACAGAAACTAAGAATTTTTAGCATCTCTGTGTGAGAAATACATATCTCTCAGAAGTGCAGCTGCTAGAAAGTCACAGAGCAATAAAACACTTTACATTTTAAACCTAGTAATTATTTATGTTTTAAGACAATATAAATAAACTTCTAGCTCTAGACATCCTCAGTGAAACTGAGAGATAAACAGAATCATAAAACATTCAGTTCTTTTCCAGTAGGATACACTGTGGTTACAATCTTGAAGCTCAGTTAGTAGCATACAGTTAAACACACACTTCTGCACCGGTAGTTTAATATACACATAACATATAGTTCTCTTACATTTGTAAGACAAGCATATGAATCACATACATTTTCACAAATGACATGATTATTTATAAAATTGCAAACAGCTGGGCTGGCAGTGTCACACTTCTCCCTTCCCCGAAGTGACCCTTGAGATAGTGAACCTATCTGGGAATTCACTACCCCATTCCCTGTCTTGAGAGCCCATCTTCAATGGCATTGCTAACCCTACTGTGGTGCTGCACTGTCATATCATATGCTTGCAACCCTAGGCTCCACCTTAGTAACTTGGCATTTTGCTGGCTGGCTTGATGTAGCCATGTTAAGCGATTGTGGTCTGTAACTACAGTGAATTTCCTTCCATACAGATAAGGCTGAAGTTTCTACAGTGCCCACACTATGGCTAGGCACTCCTTTTTTACAGCTGCATAGCATTTCTCCCTGGTTTAGAACCTACAGCTGAGATAAACTACTGGGTGCTCTTCTCCCTCTGAAGAAACCTGGCTAAGTATAGCTTCCACCCCATGGTTTAAAGCATACACCTGCACAACAAGTTCTTTGCTGTAATCTGGTCTGGGTAACACAGGGGTCCTCCCAAAGCTCCTTTAAGCTTCTCAAATGCCTGCGCACATGCAGGGGTCCACACTACCTTATCAGGCCTATTTTTCCTTGTCAGGTCTGTGAGAGGAGCAGCTATGTAACTATAACTGGCGATAAACTTTCTGTAGTACCCTGCTGTCCCTAAAAATGCCCTCACCTGTTTTTGATAACAGGGACAGGCCATGCCTGAATGGCTTCCACTTTGACAGGTTCTGAACTGATCTTACCACTCCCCACTCTATGTCCCAGGTAGGAGACCTCTGCCATACCCACCTGACCTTTGCTGGGCTTAGTGGCCAAACCTGCCCTCTGTAGTCTGCCCAGCACCTCCCTGACATGCTGAAGGTGCTCTTGCCAGGAATGGCTGTAGATGGCAATATCATCTAGGTAAGCAAGGGCAAGATCTCCTGCTCCTGCTAGGATATGCTCTACCAGGCTCTGGACAGTCACGGGGGTGTTTTTCATCCCAAAGGGCATCTTTGTGAACTCGTACAAGCAAAAACAAGTCAAAAAGGCTGACCTCTTTCTCTAGCAATGGGAGTCAAGGGCACCTGCCAGTAACCCTTGGTAATATCAATGGTGGTAAGATACTTAGTCCCACCCAGCTGATCTAGGGCTTCACCTGTCTTAGGCATGGGGTAAGCATCTGACTCTGTGTAACAATTTAATTTCCTGTAGTTCAAATACAACCTGGTGTTGCCATTCTTCTTTAGTTCCAGCATCACTGGGGAGGTCCAGGGACTGCTGGACTCCTGAATTACCCCTAGTTTCAACATTTCCTGTATCTCCTCCCTCAGAGTCTTTTGGGGTCCTGTATCCCATGGTGCTACACCAGGTGTGTGCACCGTAGTTTTGCAGTGAACATGTCCCCAAAACTGTTGTAACACTGCTCGGATTTCTCAAACCTGTGTGGGAGATAGTTGCTGGGACATTGCTACCCTTTCACTGAGGTGTCAGTCCGAGTCTCACTGAGGAGATCAGTCTTCAGATCCCCCTCAGACTCCTCCTGCAATCTACTGCAAATACTCAGCACAAGGGCTTCCCTATCATAGTAAAGTTTTATCATGTAAACATGGTGCTATTTGTGCCCCGCCTCCTGCCTACCAGGTTTACCATGCAGTTAACATAACTGACCTTCCTTACCACCTTGTAGGGTCCCTCCCAGGTTGCTTGCAGCTTGTTGTGTCTGACACAAATGAGAACCATTACCTGCTGCCCTACAGCATACTCTCTATCTCAAGCATTCCTGTCATACCGCACCTTTTTCTGCTGTTGGGCTTTTGCCAGGTTCTCCTGGGCCAAACCCATGAGTTTCCTTAGCCTTGCCCAGAGGTGTAAGATGTATGCCACAACAGACTCCTTGTGGGATTCACACTCACCCTCCCCACTCATCTCAAATCTAGAGGTCTCCTCACCCTATGCATATACAGCAACTCAAAAGGTGAAAAACCTGTGGATTCCTGGGGCACCTCTCCATAACCAAACAACAGATGGGGCAAATATTTGTCCCAATCCCACTTAAACTGGTCTGCAAATGCCCGTAGCATCATCTTGAGTGTAGAGTTTAACCTCTCAACAAGACCATTAGTATGAGGATGGTAGTGGATGGTCTTTAGGTACTTCACCCCACAGTACTTCCACAGACAAGCCAGCAGGTCTGACATGAAATTGGTACCTCTATCGGTCAGTATTTCTTTTGGAAAATTTCCCTGCTGAACATTTCTAACAAAGCGTTTGCCATCTTTTCTGCCTCGGTGGAGGACAGAGCCACTGCCACATGTTATCTGGTAGCATAACCTATTACCACTAGGATATATTTTATTTCTGTGGAACTTGGGGTACTCAGAGGTCCCACAATATCCATAGCTACCCTCTGAAATGCTCCTCAATCACAGGCAAAGGCATCCAAGGAGTTTTCACCTTGTCTCCTGCCTTGCCTACCTTTTGGCATTACTCACAGGTCCTGCAGTACCCCGTTACATCTCTGGAAATCCCAGGCCTATACAACTTTTGCATAATACATCTTTTTGTACACTTTATGCCTATATGACCTGCAAAGGGAATATCATGGGCTATGGCTAGAAGGGCCAGATGGTAGGCTCTGGGCACTACCAGCTGCTGTATTTTCTTCCCCTCTAGCCCTCCCTCAAGGATCCATCCTCTATACAGTAACCCTTTGTCCCAGTATACAGATTCCCCCTTCCCTTGAATTAGGTGCCTCACTAGCTTCCTTCCTCAGGCTTTGTAATGTAGAGTCTGAGATCTGATCCCGTCTCAACTCTCTCTTTGCAACCCTTCCCAGCTCCCCTTCCACAAGAAGTCTGGTATCCTCTGATAGCGGTGCCTCACTGTCAGCCTGGGGACTACTACTCACCTCTGCCCTCGCAATCACTCTGTTAAAGGGAACATTAGTACCCACAAGCAGCTATGGCTCACTTTCAGTCCCACTGCTACAGGGTAGCTCCCTCTCTGAAGTAACCACCTCACCAGTCCTGGCTGGAAGTTGCAATGTGTCTGGATCTCCCCCAGGCTAGCAGACCCACATGTTTGTCTCCAAGTCTGACTGTGTGTAACTGCATGCACACACAGTACTGCATTATCAAAATCATTCCCTATCAGGACATCTGCAGGGTGGTAGTTTGGTACCCTTGTTATCTTGAGACAACCTATTGTTGGCATTTTGTCATTCTCACTTACTGTCTCTCCACCTTTTGTCCCCCACCTTGCCTCTGTGGACATCTATATGCTGCATGGCCCCACTGGTCGCATTAAAAACATTTAACCCTTGGTCCTGGACATGTACCTGGACTAGTGGCTTCCCCTGCTACTTGTGGACTCTGTTGGGGCAGTCTGGGATGCCCCTCATGGGTTCTTTTAGACCCATGAGCAGCACTGGGCGTCCCTTTCCTGAGCAGCGATGCCCTGCTTGCTAGGTATAGGTCTCCCTTCTTCCTAACTCATCTACTGTATTGCATTGTCTATCAGGTAACCAGATTCTCATGTCCTCAGACAAAGTGGTAAGGGCTTGTTCCCTCACCAAAAGGTCTGCCAGCCCTTCAAAAGTGGTGACCTGGCATCCACTCACCAACCTATGAAAATAAGTGCTTAGTTCAGCAACATATTCACATACATTTTCATCTGCCTTGCGTCTATGCTCACAAAACCTTAACTTAAAACATTTTAGCAAACAGTTCTTTACAACATTATAATTTAAACAATCAGTATCACACAATTTGGAGATAACAGTTACAGCTTTGCCATGGAGTAAGGGAGTAAGGAAGTGTACCCAGAGCCCTTGGTCAACATTATACTGTTTACATACCCTCTCAAACATTTGAATGAAACTATCAAAATAACCCCCATCTGTAAATTGTAGAAGAAATTTACTGACCTTTGTTGCTTCTAGCATTCAGTTACTCCCTTCCCCATTAACTCCAAGACTCTGGCGAAGAGTCAGCATCTCCCTTTCATGTTGCCTCTGCCTCTCATTCTCCTTGGCCTGCAGACGTTGCAGTTTTTAATTTTCTTCAGCCTTCAGATGTCTCAATCTTCCTGCTGATTCTATTTCTAAACGCTTGGCCTCCAACTCAAGGCTCTTTAACTCCAGACAAATTTTTAAGTCCTCTGTGGAAAGGTTGAGCTGTTCATTTTCTGAGAGTTGTACATCTCCATGGCTAGTCTGAGTGTCCTTCTGGTTGCTATTCTGTGATGCAGCTGTGACTAAAGCTGCAATCATGTCTGCTTTAGTCAGGTTGGCATGCACCAGTCCTTTAGCCTGGCACATCTCAGCCAACCGGCTCCTTGTCAGCTTGCTGTACTCCTCTGTTGACATGCTTGCCTGCTTTCCTAACTAAACTAACACAAAAATAAATAAAACAATTGTGAGATGAACTCTAAATGTTCACTGTGTGGCTGACAGAGTAAAAAACACCTTCAGTGACCATTGTACACAGGCTACAGGAATTCAATACCCACACAACTACAAGCCAATTAATATTTAATGTAGCTATCTCACTACTATCAACCATTTAATGTGATGTAGCTATCCCACCCCTGCCAAACAATTAATATGTGATGCCCCTGCAAAGACCTAGTAATCAAGGAGCCTCAATACTCACTACTGGCAACAGTGAGGGACATACACAAAGGGAGAATGACAAGTGCACACACAGTAAAGTGTAATTTCCCTTAAGAGCACACAGAGATCAGGCAGTCTGGGGTTGGTTTCTCCCTCTTTCTCCAGATCCCCAATAAGACTCCCCACTGAGACAGCTAAAGGGTTGAGATCTCAGTTGAGTGGCCAAGCTAAGATCTTCAGCACCCTCTCTGTCCAACCAGTGCTTCATGTCCCTGCCCAAGTAGCTGACACACACACAAACACACACTGAGATTTGACTTATATACAAACCCACACTCCTGGAGAAGGCTAGCACATGTTTACTAGTTATGCCCTCTTCTGCCCAGACTATAAGGCACCAGCCAGCTCTCATCAACTAGGTCTAAGGCCCTTACTAAAGTGTGTCCAATCTTACCGTGTAATGTTACTATTATCCAAATATTAAGTGTGACCAAGACTTGTAAAGCTATTGGACTGACCTACACAGTGTCACCAAATACAAATGCAAGTACTCTTATGAGCTTAAATATCTTTAAACAAACCAGCCACAATTAAAAGGTTTAAAGATATTTAATAATAAATAATAAAAGAACAAGACAATACTCAATAACTCAACACAGTGACTATAGAGTTCAGAATCACAGGAAATATTTTGAAACAATATTGCAGGACAGTCTCAGATAAATACAGAAAACATCTAAACTAATCTTTCCTATATTCCAATCTATATCCAAGAGAGATTACTGTACCCTGATTACTTACTATTAGCAAGGCAATTGCTGATGAGAGGATGTTTCCAGGTCCAAAGACAAATATAAAATGCACAATCTGAAAGATTTCCCAAATTAATATCAATACATTACTGCTGGGTCAGCTGGATGACATCACTCTTTGTCACCTGCCTTCATTTTTCAGGCTAACAGAAACTAAGCTTTTTAGCATCTCTGTGTGAGAAGTACATATCTCTCAGAAGTGCAGCTGCTAGAAAGTCACAAGCAATAAAACACTTTACATTTTAAACCTAGTAATTATTTTTGTTTCAAGACAATAGAAATAAACTTCTAGCTCTAGACATCCTGTCTCCTTCAGTGAAACTGAGAGATAAATACACTTGGAAAACATTCTGTTCTTTTCCAGAAGGGTACACTGTGGTTACATTCTTGAAGCTGAGTACATAACATACAGTTTAACACACATTTCTGCACCAGTAGTGTAATATACACATAACATATAGTTCTCTTACATTTGTAAGACAAGCATATGAATCACATTAATATTCACAAATGACATATGATTATTTACAAAATTCCAGATAGCTGGGCTGGCAGTGTCACACCCGCATTTGCACTTTTTTGCATGTGATGCAGCATCATGCACTGCTGCGTAGAGGTGGTCACCATTGGTTGTTATAGACACAAACATTTTGCTTGTTAAATTTTCCCTTAGCACTTACCTTGTCTTTGTCCAGAGGTTTTTCATGACCCTGCTCTACTCTAAGGTGGAACACAAAGCATAAAAATTTACATGGATGGACAATTTCCTACAGTTTATCCAGCCAGCTTGGTCAACATGGGCATCCAGAGGCAGTGTAGCAACATCAACAACCCTCTACTCCTAGCCCACACAAACTCAACATGTGAGAGATGCAACTATATTAAGAACCTCAAATCCATGCTCTCTCACACAACAGTCAGTACATATGACAATGAGCGGGTTTGTCAGCATGCACACCTCACCTCCTACTCCACCCAAACGCACATCACCCATATCTACATATGTTTAGGTCCTCACCAGAAGCATACCTAAACACCAGAGACCTCCCAAACACAAACAGAAACACCCTACACATAATACTTCCTCTACAGAACACAATATACATAACTCATGCATCAGTGTTTCACCTGTCAAACCCTTAAGGCAAAACACAAAACCAAACATATTAGTCATAGGTGATTCCATCATGAGACACACAGATGTCCCTCTCACCATGCTGGATAAGAAAAAAGGTCACTGTCAGCTGCCTGTCAGGTGCTAGGATCCATCATATCGCACATGCACTCAAGTCTTTCAACTGCAGGTACTGTTATGACTCTAACACAGTCCACGTTGGTGTGAACAACTTGAGACCTACCTCTCTGGACTATATGAAGAGAGACATGACTGAGCTCTCAGATTATGTGTCTCAAGAAGGTATGTCCTTAGCCTTAAGCAGCATTTTACCTTCACCTAGAATGATGCTTCACTACAAAAAGAAAATGATTGACTTCAATAACTGGCTTAGTTTCTGGTGTCATTCTAATGGGATCCAGTAGCTGTCAGCCTGGGATGACATGATCGACAGACCTCAATGCTTTGCCACAGATGGTCTTCATCTATCACCCTTGGGATTTCGGCTACTGGCTAAGGCTCTTGCCATCCTCCCCCATACTGCCTTTTTAGGCAGTGTCTCAATTACAAAATTTCAGATGTAAAAACTCCATCTAAAAACAACCTCAGGTTATACTGCTAAATGCTAGGAGTCTTAACATGAAACTGCTCTCACTGGAAGTAGTCCTCACCTGGGAAGACACAGACATTTGTGCAGTTACAGAGACCTGCTTCAAGGCTGTGGAGAGCACTCCAGCCATACCAGGTTACACCTGCTTCCATATGTTCAGACAACAAACTGAAGGTGTGAAAAATAAAGGAGGTGGTGTATCAACATTCATTAAAGTTAAATACACCTCCAGATTGTTTAAACAATAGGATTCCCTGGAGATACTTCAGATGCAATTAACTAGTTAAGACACCTGTTCAAGTCATTGCTAGCTGTAGGACCCCCTCAATGAATCAGCACACCCACTCTGCCTATTAGGATCTACTTGAATCTATCAAGATACATCTGAACACCATGGTTTTGGGTGACTAACTACCCATCCACTGACTGGGTAAATTAATCATGCTCAAACTCACTTCCCCAAAGGTTCTCTGACTTTGTTAACTCCAGTGCCCTGATCCAGCTGGTTGACACCCCCACAAGGGGTGTCAACATCCTGATTCTGGTGCTTACCAATATGGTGGAATACTGTAGCACCCCCACTGTGAGATCTTCCCTGGTGAGATCTGACCACAGATCAGATTAGAAGTAACTATCACACCTGCCCCTCCCCCGCAGTAATTAAACTAAAAAACTTCTCCAAAGCAGATTATAACCACTTATGGGATGGTATAAATAGCTTCATTGCTTCCTACCCCATGAGTGGGGGATAGTGTCAAAAGCCTGGTCTAAGTCTATGTAGGCTGTATGCACAGCTATCCTCTCATCCGGGGCCTTGGTGACTGTCTCTAAGAGAGGCATGATCTCCCTTTGACAAAACCAAACTGAGTAGGGTCAAGTGTTTGGAGATTACCTATATTTTTGTTAAGGTCCATGATGGTTCACTCCATGGCCTTGCAGATAAGGCTAGTCAGGCTAATAGGTCTACAGTTACCAGGGACAGGAGATGCACCACCTACAAGAAGATCTTACACCAATGCTTTATACAAACATCTGTATATCTGCACTGACACAACTGTACCTGATAGAACCAAAACAAGCTTCTCAAGGAAGAGCAAACCTACCTGGTGGACAACTGCCATTAACAGGCTTTACAACAAGAGGGAGCATTTGCTTTCTAAGAGTAAGAAGGAGCAAGCCCTAAACTGGAACCACTACCTCCTCAGCTTAAACAAGCAAATAAGACTTCTTGTGAAGTACTCCAAAGCAAACTATGAATCCAAATTAGATTCCTCAAATAAGGACAACAATAAGACATTCTTTGGTTACATCTATAACCTGAAAGGAAAGGGTCAAATTTGTGCTGAACTAGTAGTTAATGATACCACATATACTGAGCCTGAGGACACAACTAACCTGTTGGCTGATAGGTCCTGTGAAAACATCACTCCCCTTGTCCCCACCACACATACCCCATGACATCCCTACCTTCTGTCCCCTATATTATATCTCTAAACAGCAGGTCACAAACACTTTCTCTAAGGCCAAAAACACAGCATCTATGGGACCTGATAACATCCCAGGCTGCATTTTACATGGCTCCAACAAGAACGTGCAACACCATTGGATACTCTTTTCAATCATAGTCTAAACACTGGCTTCATCCCAGCTGAATGGAAAATGGCCACTGTTATTCTCTTGCACAAAGGTGATGTTTCCACTGACCCCAGGAACTACAGACCTATTAGCCTAACTAGACTTATCTGCAAGGCCATGGAGTGAATCCTCTTCAACCTTATCAACAAAGATATAGGTGATCTCCAAACACTTCACCCTACTCAGTTTGGATTTGTCAAAGAGAGATGATGCCTGTTAAACCTGGTGGACAACTCTGAGATAGGCACCAAGGCCCTGGATGAGAGGAAGTCTGTGAATACAGCCTAACCTAGACTTGGCCAAGGCTTTTAACACTGTCCTCCACTCAGGCATCATTGACAAACACATCCAGCTAGGTATTGACCATTATATTGTTAGATGGGTTTCTAAGTGGCTCACTGATAGAACTAGAACACATAAAGTCAAAATAGGAGAATCCACCTCCAACAGCAGATGTGTAACCAGTGGTGTTCCACAGGGATCAGTCCTGGGACCTCTACTGTTTGGAATCTATTCCTCCCAAGTACAAGTAAAAACTAAAGGTCTGTGGCCAACAAAGTTTGCTAATGGTTGCAAACTGGGAGCGGTCATATAATCTCCAAATGATGTCAACATCCTACAAGAGGGTCTTACACAAACAAATGACTGCTGTTAAAGTCATGGCCTTAAACTCAATTCAAAAAATGTATCATCATCTTTTTCGGTAAGAGCAATGTTCCTGCTAACTATCACATCAATAGCAACACCAAACACTCAGTGGTGAGAGACCTGGGCACGCAGGTTGACAGCAATTTTACCTTTGATCTCCATGTCGCTACAGTAGTAAGAAGGGCATTCTATATTGCTCATTTCATAAGTAAGGGCATTGCCTACAAAAAAAAAGTAGTTATAGCCTCCCTGTCGTCTTCCGTCATCAGGCCAATAATTGAGTACAATGCCTCCTTTGGTATGTACCTTTCCAAGCACTTGCAGAATATGGAGAAATGACAAAAGTTACTCACAAGGAAAATTCGATGTCTTCAGCATCTGCCTATGTGGATTGTTTGAAATCAATGACACTTTATTCTGTTTCATACAGACTACTCCGGGGCAATCTCTGACCTTGCTTTGTTGGAAATGCTGCATATCTGCAAGCCAAATGGTACTCGGGTTACTCGCTCCAAAGACCTTAATCTGGTATGTGACATTAATAGAACCTGCTGGAGGGACAGATTTGTCTCCCACAGGTTACCACACCTTTAGAACAGACTCCTACTTCATGCCAAACAGACCACCTCATTGGCCATCTTCGAAAGCAATCTGGATGACTGGATGGGTAACCATAAATTCACCCCAGGGGTTCCACCTGTGTCCCTCTTGGACATGGTCATTAGGTTCTGATCATAGAAAGTAGGGTAGAACTTGACTAGGCTTCTAAGGACCCAAGGACCATTAGCCTAATAACTTCCACGATCCTATGGAAAAATAAGACATTCCTCAAAATAGCAGGGTAAACATTTAGAGTCAGGAAATTCTCATAATACATAGCGGACATATATTGTGTACATTAGAACAGAGTTATAATATATTCACTAATATTGATATCAATAACAGTATGGTCATTTTTTAGTCCAGAGTTTTTGCTTGGCTTTTGGAATTAAGAATTACATCTTTTGTTGGCAAAAGATAGCGGAAACTGGAAATGTTTATTTTGAGCAATACCGTTTGTCGGTTTTAAGGAATTCCAGTATGATTCTCCAATTAATGGTTTGTAGGACAGAGTGATTTTATAGAGATAGGACAGTAGCGGCTTAAATCAATACTTGCCAGATAAGGTCATGGATAAATATTTCATTATATCTGGACAGTTTGGTAATTCATCTGTAATTGTATCTTGCTCTTTACAAAACAAACTAATACTCTGAATTAATACCAATCCCTGGCATGTATTTTAAATTAATCAATTGTCTACTGGTAATTATGAATTATGCTGTATTCTCAATAGAATTAAACTAAA
Source organism: Protopterus annectens (assembly GCF_019279795.1). Classification (NCBI taxonomy): domain Eukaryota; kingdom Metazoa; phylum Chordata; order Ceratodontiformes; family Protopteridae; genus Protopterus; species Protopterus annectens. The sequence continues at coordinate 871,254,325 of NC_056729.1, forward strand.
ATGAGAATTTCCCATCTTACTAACATTTTCTCAATAAAAGATGTTTTGATAAAACCTACTTTTAGCAATACAAAAATATAGAAAATAACCAGTTTTAGTGTTTTATTTTCACTTTCAATATTCTATGTTTAAAGATAACATATTTAAAATTTTCAGTATCATGCTTATATAACTAGAATTTTCAAGGTTGGTAACTGAATGCTGGATGTAAACAGTGTTCCATTATCTATAATATTTATTGACTGATTTTAATTTAAAGCATTTGTGTTATAACAAACTGCAATATAATCCGTTCTTGATATGCATAAATTAACAATGTACTAGATCACTTATCTTAAATATATAATCTAACACTTTTCCTACTCTGAGTCCATGTTTTAATGCAATTTTTAATACTATTCTTGTATTTGTTTTTGAATACCACAAAAGACTTGAACAGAGAATGCCTCTTCTGTTTGGGATATAATTTTCTGAGGTGCAAGCCAAGACCAGTGGTTTGTGGCTGACTAAGTATGCAGATGACTGCAAGCTGGGCACTGTCAAATTCCCCTAGTAATGTGAACATCCTCCAAGAGGGCCTTAACCAAACTAACTGGTGCCAGGAGCATGGCCTCAAACCAAATGCCAAGAAATGCATCACTATCCCCTTTGGGGAAAATGGCATCCTCACTAATTATCACATTAATAACATTGGACTAAGCATGCAAACAGTCGTGAGGGACTTGGGCACCCAGTTTGATAGAAACATGATTTTTGACCACCACGTTGCCTCCATTGTATGGAAGGCTTTCTACATGGTCCACCTCATAAGTAAGGGTACTTCATCCAGGAACAAGGAGGTCATAACATCCCTGTACTCCTCCCTTATCAGACCCATTATCGAGTACAATGTCCCCTTCATCATGTACCTTGCCAAGCACATGCAGCAGTTGGAGACCACAGAGTTTCCTAACCAGGAAAATCCAGGGTCTCAAACACCTATCCTATACAGATAGGACAGAAGCCCTGTTGCTCTACTGAGTATCATACAGACTGCTCAGAGTTTACCTGTGTCTGGCATACAAGGTTGTCTCAGACTCAGCCTTGATGGAGTTGCTGCATATCCATAACTCAAACTCCACTTGTGCAACCCACATGCAAGGTCTCAACCTGGTCTGTAATATTAATAGAACTTGTAGGCAGAATAGATTTGTCTCCCAATGACTCCCCCATTTGTGAATTAGATTTCCTCTCCATGTCAAGTAGAGTAACTCACTAGCCCTCTTTAAGAGGAACCTGGACAACTTGTTGGGAAACAGAATGGATGAAATTCTTGGCTAGGCTTATAAGGGCCTCTGGGCCAATAGCCTAGTATCATCCTATGAAGAGCAGCAGATGTCATGCACAGAATTTCCAGCAAAAGTATAATTTAATCTGGTTTGATCATTATTCAAAGCTAAGAAATTGTTCCAGTTCACAATCAATTATGATTTTTAATACTGACATAATGTTTTGCTGGTTTGGGAACTATTAACCAAACTGAGTATTAAAATATTCACAATTCAAATAATGAGAATACCCCACACACACACCTTTAATTAAGGCTATAACTTCTAATTCCGTAAGACTACTTTGTTTTCATTACATTACTGATAAGAAATTCATTCAAAAGTTTTTGACTTTTTTAAAGAGGAGTCCAGATGTGGCACAGTAATTCTAATACTAACAACAGCAGTATGTCATCTGTCAAAGGTTTTCTAAGAGAAGAGTACAGATACAGTACAGCAGTTTTAGTAGTAAAGTCAGTAACACATCATCTGTAATAACATTCCTTTCAAATGTAAGTTGCCATTTATTTTGAAGAATTGGTCCACTGAGTTTTCTAACTGAATTGGTGAATTACCATATAGGTGGCAGTACACTAAACACCGAAAGTGTGATAAGAGACTTAGGGACACAGGTGGACAGTGGTCTCACCTTCGATAACCACATTGCCACAACAGTCAGGAAATCCTTCTATGTGGCACACTTCATCACTAAGGGCTTTTCATCCAGAAAAAAGGAGGTCATTGTCTCACTGTATTCATCCCTCATTAGACCCATTATAGAATACAATGCCCCGTTTGGTATGCACCTCTCAAGACATCTGCAACAACTGGAATCACTAAAGAATCACAGGCCTAAAGCAGATGTCCTATACTGGCCAAAAAACAGCAATACTACTCTGTCGCATATCGTCTACTCAGAGGCGATCTCTGCTTAACATACAAGGCCATGTCAAACCCAGAGCTGTTGGACATGCTACACTTAAAGAAATCCCAATCCCTCAGAGCCACACACTCCAGGGATCTAAACCTTGTCATCACAATAAACAAAACATTCTGGAGGGATAGGTTCCTGACCCAGAGACTCCCCAGATTCTGGAACAGATTGTCCATACATGTCAAGCAGAGTGCCTCTTTGGCCCTCTTTAAAAGGAACCTTGGCAATTGGATGGGAGAAAGAAAATTCACCCCGGGGATCATGTTAGTCGCCCTGCTAGACAGGGGTCCAGGGAAGTAAATAATGTAGGAAGAAATAGTCCGGGAATTGTTATGGCTAAGCTTGTATAGGCCCTAGGGCTGATAGCCTAGTACCAACCTATGAACCTATAATGATTCCCCTGCTATGATAAAGATCAGAAAGAGGACAGAACAAGTTAGTTCCTTTCCTTTACTGCTTATAATAAACTGTTTAAATAACATCCTTTGCTTTATATTAACATTCAGGAAAACAAAACCTTCTATTGCTCAAAATAAATGCTTCCAGTTTAACAAAATCTATAACCGTTCTTTTAATATTAAGCATCAGTTAATTATGAAACATGTCTGATCATTTATAAGTGAAAGCAATATTAGTTTAAATCTGGAAGACAAAAATGGTAATCTATTTTGTAATTAATATTTGATATACCTGCCTGTACGATGATGGATAATTTAGCACTTGGGAGATGTTAGATTGCAGTTCCATACTGGAGGAGTAATACATTTGCCTTTTACATTAAAAAAAAACTCTTAACAAATTGTGTTATGTGGGAGTCCTTTTTAAATCTTTGGCATTATATGATCAGTTCTAGGGGCTTTGCTTTTTGTATTTATTGTATTTGATTGAATATTTCTATAGTTGATAAAGGCTTCGGGAATAATGCAGTGTTGTCTTTATTTATTATTTATATTGTTTTTGATAGATGCCTTGCCGGACAGCATGAACATTAGCAAAGCTATGAGTTATTAACTTAACATTTTAGGTTTATTTTGAAGTTGGGAAGGGTAGTAGTTTGCACCATTGCAAATAATTTTTGATCAAATTAGTAATCATTTCCTGGTAATTTCCTCCCATACATAATTCAATGCAGCATTTTACAAAGAAGGAAACTACAAGGTGATATGTGCAGCATCATATAGGAGGACTGTTCTGTTCAGAGAGAAAGTTAAATACAATGAATGATTTTATGGCATGACCATAAGGAAAATCATCAACCCTCTTTCTAATTAAAGGCCTGTTGTTGCACCAACTGTTATAATCTCTCGACTCAGTGTCTATGTAATATCTTTGACAGTCATGCCTATCTGGCACAGGTCTTCATTCACACAATCCATTTTCATTTCCACTTGCCTTCTTCCTGTCTCACCCAAATCATCTTCTGCTTTCCTGCACATATGCCTTAATTACTGCAGTCTGTTCTCATAGACTTTTTCTTCAATTGGAGCTACTTTGGCTTCTGAACATTATTTAGATAGATGTGCCACAATATGAATTGTACTACCTGTATAAGGCACAATCTCCATCGCTTCTCGCTTTCTCAGCTGAACAGTATCCACTCCCGGGTTTCTGTACCATACAGAAGAACCAGTCACACCACTGTAGTGAAAACTGTCTTGCTATTTGTTGTTTAGTGACTGGCTCCAGTGACATAGGACAATGAAGTCCTGACTATGGCCCAGGTAACCACAGTTCAGTTATCAGCCCTGGCTTCTTCTGGTGCTGGCAGAAGGGAAGACTGTTGGGGTATGGCTTGCTCACCTCTCTTCGGGTAAAGAGTTGAGGATGATGTGCTTGTGATAACCAGAGCTTTGAGATTTCTGCATCCTGCAATATTTTTTCATGTAGAGAAGAGTGTGCGAGTGTGTGTGTGTGTGTGTCATGGCACAGGGTGGGCGCAGGTAAGCTTGTCTCCCAACAATAAACAACTTTAATAGAAAACAGCAACTGTGGACTTTCACTGTTCTGCTTTAGCATTGCCTTTTTTGGTTACATTATAATTCTGCAACTAGCAAATACAGCTGCTAAAATTACACTACAGAGCCAAAGGAAATGTTTCTCTGCATATCTAGAAGATAACAATGGGTGGGATAGAGTCAAAAATCACTACAAACTGTTATGTGGAAAAGCATACAGAAAATTATGAAAAATTCAGTATACTGCACACTACTTTTGTAAGCAATCATTTTTGGACTAAGTATTGCCACACTTACATGGCATTTTACAAATATAAGCCATAAAATAGTATTTTCAAAGTTTACTTTTATTAAGGAGAAGTTGAAAACAAAATATGCAGTCTTGACCCCCCCCCCCCCCCCCCCCACACACACACACACACACACACACTGGATTTACCACTATTAAAAAATGAAAGTCCACTTTCATGAGTTACATGGAATTAACTATAATTATTAATTACATTACAATTTTAGTGCATCTAGACATATGAGAAAATGTAATGGATTATGAGTGCAGAATGCTGAACCACTTAATTTAACAGCTGTGCAGGTAGCAAATGCAAAAATACAAAGTATACTAAATGAGTGGTCTAGCTATGAAATTTTGTTTATTCTCAGTACTCAGTTTAAAATCTGGATTATTCTAACATTTCTTCAAAAAATTAAATAAGGTATTTACTATTTCCTTTCCTTATACAGAACACAACAGTGCATTTATGTCTAATCACTTGAGCCTACTTAAATATAACCACAGTGAATACCTAAAATTATAACTAAAGTATATTTTAAAATCAACGGACTTAAAAAAACAATGAGGGCCATACAAAAGTAATCTCCCAGTAGTTGACCTCAATTAGCATAATTTTATAGTTTCTAGAACTGCCCCTCAAATTTTAGCTCCAGAAATGTTCCTTTACTTACCTTAACTTCCTATGTCACAAGTACTTGTTAAAATGTCTTTTAATGGTTCACAAAAGAGACTAGGACCCCAGTGCAAATTATAGCAATGTTCCCACTTGAGGCTCAAAGTTTCTTTCTTGCTGAGGTACAATATGAGCACAGTAGTTAGATGGAGGTGCACATGAAGCAAAAAAAAAACAAAACAAAACATGTAAAAGATATACACCTAGGATCATATGATAATGGGAGGTTACTAGGCTATTGGCAATAAGCCCTCTACAAGCCTAACCATGTTATACCATTATTCCCTTATGGACCAAGACACACAGTCTATGTTTGTGAGTGAATCTAAGATCAGCACCCGATGACCCTGTCTAGAAGGGCATATGTGAAACCCCAGTGTAAATTTACAGTTTCCCATCCAATTTCCCAGGTTACACTTAAATAGAATCATTGAGGAGTTCTGTTTTACATGAATTGGGAGTTTGTTCCAGAGGAGTGGCAACCTCTGGGAGACATATCTGTGTCTCCAGCATGTCCTGTTAGTATTGCAGGCTAGGTTAAGATCCCTAGAGTGACTGAATCTTGTCCCATTTGATTTGGAGATGTGCAGCAGCTTCATCAAGGCAGGGTCTGAGACATGCTCTGCAGGCCAGGCACAACTCACCTCTAAGCAGTCTATACTATACTGAGTAAAGTGATAGGGCCTTCAGTCTGTCCATATAGGTCATGTGTCGTAGGTCCTGAATTTTCTCATGAGAAATCTCAGAGGTCTCTCTCGTTGCTGCAGATGTCTGGTAAGGTACATATATAAGGCAGCATTTTATATTACTGGTCTGATGAGAGCCGAGTACAGTAGAGTTATAACCTTCTAAGCTTTGGATGCTATATACTTTTGCTTATAAAATGTGGAATGTATAAGGTCTTCCATACTACTGTGGGCACCTGATAATCAAAATTAAGGCTGCTATCAACTTGCATCCCTAAATCTCTCACCACTGGAATTGAACTTAGGGGGGTATTGTTAATGCTGTAATTAGCAGGGGGTTCTCATTTGCTGAAGAGGATAATAATGCATTTTTTTCATTTAGTTTAAGTCCATACATTTGACACCAGTCATTTCTTTGTGTAAGCCCATTTTGTAGTATGTTGACATCTTTGTGGATTCAATAATTGCACTCAGTTTGCAGTAGTCAGAAAACTGGGTAAGTCATAGGCCATCTGTTTTTGCCTGGACTTCTGAAAGATAGATACCGAACAGTAGGGGGCCTAGCACAGATCTAGCACAGATCCCTGTGGAATATCACTGGTAACAGGTCTGCTAGTAGAGTTGGCATCCCCAATTTTGACTGTGTGTGTTCTGGCTGTGAGCCAGTTGGCAACCCATCTAGTTATGTAAGGGGTAATCCCCAGATGGGAAAGTTTCTTGATTATGCCTGAAGGAGGGATTGTGTCAAAGGCTTTGGCTAGGTTGAGATAGGCAGTGTGAACTGTTTTGCCTTCATTCCGGGCCTTGGTGACATTTTTGATGAAGTCTAATGGGTTTAGCAATCAAGATCTGTTCACCTGTATATTTTCTTCATAGGAATATACTCCTATAATGAGGTAAAACATTAATTTACCTTTCAAAAAATATCATTTCATGACCTTCAACTACTAAAGAATGCATTTAACTGGTGATTCCAGGTGCCATTCTTACAAGACTATCCCACAAAGCTTTCAGAACTTTACTCTCTTGACACTTCTCAATCAAGTCACGATGCCCATAATAAACCTCTCCATTACTAACAAATAAAAGCGAACTATTAGGTGCATTTTTTTCTTAACTAAAAAGAGCCTGTGGGACTTCAGATCTCTTACTTCTCAAATTAACTGTACTTATTTGGCATCCTCACAGCAGATTATTAAAATGCAACAAATTTTCTAAGCAACAAGACCTTTAAAATCAAAATTCACATGCAACAGAATTACTCTACCAGTGGGAGTTTCTGAAGGAGAGGGCTTTGGACTGCTACTGTTTGCCCAATATGCTAACGTCCAATGTAAAACAGAGGACTATGACCGTGTCTCAGTTAATATCCTGATGTTCCAAGTTCAAGACGTGTAAAGAAATTTACTTTGAGGGCAATGCTTGAAAGGTACATCTTGGTAGCCACATTGAGAACACAGCTGCATGGGTTATGATCATAGCTCTTTGTAATACATGGGGCTTTACCTGCTGCCATGTAAAATATTAAAAAAACAAAAAGTAGTGTAGCGGTGTTAAGTGTTTTACCACATAGAAAGTCATAACTCAGTAACTGCTGCCACACTGACAGTGGCCCTAGGAAGACCATCTGTAAAGCTGGATATGCTCCAACTTAAAAAAAAAAAACAAAAAAAAACTCTGAATGAAGTGTTCAAGTACATTTAAGGCTACCCACTGGCCGTCTGCTGTGGCACTGTTGAACTTGAAACTACTGCTTGATAGCACTGAGAAGATGTTTAACAAGCACTATTGAAACATCAGAGAGATGCTTAAGAGCCCTTTTTATTTTTTTTAATTAGAGTGTAATCGCTGTGTTTCATGCACTAGAATTATTTTACCCGGTCTTCAATTTCCAGCATACATTCTCATAGGAAATGTGTTTAATATAAATTGCACTTTTATATTTCTAACTGTTCCACCATCATTCCAGCAAAATATACTAGGAAGTTTAGATATATAAAAATAGAGGTGTTCTTGGATGATATAACATATATAAGGAGATATAAATGTGACTGTAATGCTTAGATACCACACCTAAACTGAACTTACAACTTGGAGCAGCAATGCATATTGTGACTTTAAGAAGGTGCAAGATTCCCATTTGACGTATGCTGGCATTTATACCTCTACTGGGAAACATGCATTTCGATTTCACTGTGGGCCAGCCCTGATCTAGTTTTTATTTGTTTACTTAGCATTTGATAACTTATAGGGAGACCAGTACAAATAGACCTTTTTTACACTACAACTCCAGCCACAAGACAAGAGGAATTACAGCCAATCCGGTTAAGGCAATCCATAAAATGTACACATAAAACACTGTTATACAAAGTACAGCATACAATGAAAACAATAGGAGGTAGATTAGCTCATGGGCTAAGACCTAAAGCCCAAATGCAAGAAAACCAAAGTCAAAAGGCCAAATGTTGAAAACCTGGGGCAGGATATATGGCTGAAGCATAAAATATTGAAAATGTCATAGAGCAAACATGATGAAACACTAGACACAGGCAGCATCAGTCTGTTAGCTTACAATATTACGAAATTTGACAACATGAGCGTGTAATAACCACCAGCATCCCTACATTTGGTCAGGTGTAAAAAGGACAAGGTTTAAGCTCAAGTATCCATCTCTCTATCAATTCTTTCAGCTGAGAATCGCTGCCAGTGTAATTTGCATTTGTGCAACAGTAGTGATTAAAAGTTTTTTTTTTGGCTTTTAAATTTTTTTTAGGCTGTGCAACACTGGAATTATTAAACATAAGCAAGAGTTGTGAGGCAGGCAAATCCTTCATATGGGGGGCTCCAGGGGTTTGTTTCTCCAGATGATGCCATGACCAGTGTGGACTCATACAGCTGTATTGAAACCATTGCTGCCAGTACAGAGGACTGCAATGATGTCAAAACAAACCACATCTACAACAGAAAACTACACATTCAGAAAATTATTTGAACTGTACAAACACTGTCAAACAAATGCAATGTGAACATTTTATGTAGTCTTTGCATGTCTTTCAGAGAATATTTCAGTTTGGAATTGTGACAGACATGTATGGGGGTGAGACAATGCAAACAAACAAAAAAAAAAAGCAATCACAACGAAGCCCAGAAGAAAGTGAACTAATGCATGGAGCTGCATAGTAGCACAGCAAAGAAGCAAATACAAATTGACAAATATTGCATTTCTGATTACATGAAAAAACATGAAAACTGTCAGTGCCCAGAATTTATCATAGAAATGCACTGACTGTAAGTATTGAAGTTGTTCAGGTATTGCCAGAACATAAAAAAGAAGAAACCCTACAAAAATATTTTTCTTTACAAAATTTAAGAATATGCCTTGATGTCTGAATAACTCCAACTAAATTATGAAAAACTCAAAATTGACAATACGTACAAAGATGCTTTCATAGCAACAGATGCAAAATGCCAGATTTAAGCCCTTAACTCGTGATCATTTGCAGAAAATCTAACCCCAGAATTCTGGGTCTTTTTAGCTATTTTGACTCTTTGTATTTAAATGCCTTTACTTCAAAAAACTGTCAACATTTCTTCATGAAACTTCCAGAGAACGTTAGTGATATAAAACACCATTAGATTGCGCTCCTACCCTCAAAAGCAAAGGAGCTGCAGCATCTTAAATTTTAATAAAAAATGACATCTTTATATAATTTTCCCCCAACATGCATAAAGAATGAGGGAAGCAATGCACATTTATAAAAAATATTCCTTCTGGGGGGGTTGAAATCCTAACAAAACAACATATTTTATGTTTTTACAGCTTATGTTTATTTTATTCTGTAAAGAAAACAAACCTATATATTTGTTTTAAAATTACTCTTTTATAAAAGCTGCATTCATTTGATATACTTTGATAGGCTCTTGCCAGCCCTATAGTGCCTTTTTTACATGGTGTTCCAAAAACCAAACTACCGCCGTAACAGCTATAAATAAATGCATCTGAGGGTCATGCTGCTCAACACTAGAAGTCTAAATCTCAAGATGCAATCACTCGAAGCACTCCTTAAAATGGAGAACATCGACATCTGTGCTGTAATGGAGACCTGGTTTAAAGCGGCAGAAAGCACACCTGTGCTACCACAGACTATAACTCATTCCACACCTTTTGGCCCAGAAACATGGACCGAAGCTCCAAAGGTGGTGGTGTCTCTATATTCATAAATGATATGCACATCTCCAGACTAGTAGCCCAGCATAACTCATCTGAGATACTTCAGGTACAACTAACATTGGGTAAGACAGCGATCCAGGTCATAGCCTGCTATAGGTCCCAAACCATGTCTGTAGACTATCACTATATGTTCCTAAGCACCCTGGAATCTATCAAGGTCCAACCTAACATGCTCTTACTAGGAGACTTCAGCTACCCCTCCATCAACTGGGAAAACTACTCAAGCACCAATACACCGGCCCAACGCTTCCTGGAATTCATCAATGCCAATGCCCTGGACCAGCTCATTCTGACCCCCACTAGAGGAAGCAACATCCTTGACCTGGTTATTACTAACATGGGCGACCATTGCTCTACATCAATAGGCAATCCCTCCCTGGTCAGATCCAACAAACTAATAGGTTCATAGGCTGGTAGTAGGCTATCGGCCCTAGGGCCTATACAAGCCTAGCCGTAACAATTCCCTGGATATTTCTTCCCACAATATTTACTTCTCTGGGCCCCTGTCTAGCAGGGCAGCTGACATAATCCCCGGGATGAATTTCCTATCTCCCATCCAATCATCAAGGTTCCTTTTGAGGAGGGCCAAGGAGATGCTCTGCTCGACATGTATGGGCAGTCTATTCCAGAGTATGGGGAGACTCTGGGTCATGAACCTTTCTGTCCAACATGTTCTGTTCATTGTGATGACAAGATTTAGATCCCTGGAGCGTGTAGCTCTGATGGATTGTGATTTCTTTAAGTGGAGCATGTCCAACAGTTCAGGGTTTGACTTGGCCTTGTTTGTTAAGCAGAGATCACCTCTGAGTAGGTTCATAGATTAGTACTAAGCTAACTGCCCTTGCGAGCCATTTTAAGCCTAGCCAATTATCCCTTGTGAAACTCAAACCCTGCACCTTGTGCTTGCAAGGCAAACACCTTAACCATTAGGCCACCCTCCCAACCAAGTAGACGATATGCCACAGAGTATAGCTGAAGTTTTTTAGATGGTCAGCATAGGGCATCTACTTTAGGCTTGTGATTCTTTTAGTGAGGTATTTCTGTGGCCTTTCCAGCTGTTGCTGATGTCTTGTGAGGTACATACCAAATGGGGCATTATACCCTATAATGGGTCTAATGTAGGATGAGTACAGTAGGACAATGACCTCCTTTTTTCTGAATGAAAAGCCCTTAATGATGAGGTGTGCCACATAGAAGGATTTCCTGACTGTTGTGACAATGTGGTTATCGAAAGTGAGACCACTGTCCACAAGTCTCTCATCACACTTTCGATGTTTAGTGTACTGCCACTTGTGTGGTAAATCATGGGTACATGTTTTTTTCCAAAGGGGATAACTATACATTTCTTGGCGTTAAGCTTGAACCCATGATTCTGGCACCAGGCTTCTGTTTCTGTAAGGCCCTTTTGTAGAATATTCACATAATTTGGGGATTCAGTAATGGCTCCCAGTTTGCAGTCATCTGCGAACTTTGTTAGCCAGAGTCCCTTAGTGTTGGCCTGTACTTCAGAGAAGTAGATGCCAAACAAGAGTGGTCCCAGGACTGAACCCTGAGGTACTCCACTTGTCACATGTCTGGAGCTGGATTTGGAGTCAGCTACTTTTACAGTCTGGATTCTGTCAGTAAGCCAGTTGGCAACCCATCGAGTGATGTAGGGATTTATGCCCAGCTTAGTAAGTTTATCTATGATTCCAGAGTGGGGGATGATTCGAAGAAGTCAATCAGGTTCAGGAGACAACATCGGCCCTTCACAAACCCAAACTGGTTGGGGTCCAGTGATTGAAGGTTGCCAATGTCTTTGTTTATAAATTCCATGATAATGTGTTCCATGCCCTTGCAGATCAGGCTCATCAGACTGATGGGACAGTAGTTCCCGGAATCCAAGGTAGATCCACCCTTGTGGAGTGGGATAACTGTAGCTGTGCGCCACTAAGTGGGCACAAAGCCTGAGGTGAGGCTATGATTAAATATGACACTTAGGTGAGGTGACAGTTCATTTTGTAGTTCATGTAGTACACAGCCTTGGATGTCATCTGATCCCATGGATGCTGTATTCTTAGCTTTGGAAAGTGCAGTTTCTACCAGTGTGACCATGATAACCGGTATTTGGCAACGTTTTGGTATTGAGATGGGCCCTTTAGGGGGTAAGGAGGAGGTGAAGTTGGCACTAAATCAATCTGCCAGGATACTGGCAATATCCTTGGGATCAGTATATTTAATGCCATTCTGTTGAAGCTCAGAGCAGATCTGAGGATTGCCATTTAGATTCTTGACATAACTATAGAATGCCTTGTGGTTGTCTTTGGAATCTTTGGCAATTTTATTTTCGTAACTAGATTTTGAGGATTTTATGAGAGAGCTCAGCTTCTTACTGAAGCTGGTGAGGGAGTTTTTTGCATCCTGGGATTTTCCTCTTTTCAGCAACAGTTTCTTCCTTCCGTTGTATAGTTTGTTTATAGCACGGGACCACCAGATTCACTTCCTTTTTTTGGAGGAGAACATCTTGGTTCTATTTGGGATGGCACGATTCATGCACAAGTGGATGTGCTCGTACAGTGCCTTAGTGCAGGATTCTGCAGTCGAACTTTCAGATCCCATCTGCATGGGTTTCATAAAATTTGTCACTTCGGACTTCAGTAGCATGAAGTTGGCTTTGGAGAAGTTTTTTAAGGAGGTTTCCTTACTGGGGGGTAGGGGTGGGATGTGGACATCAAGGGTGATTTGCTTATGGTCAGACCTGACCAATGAGGCGGTGACCACTGGTGTGGAGCATCTATCTCCCATGTTGGTAATGACCAGGTCTAGGATATTGGAGCCCCTGGTGGGACAATGGATTAGTTGATCCAGGGCGTTGGAATTTATGAATTCCAAGAACCGTTGGGAAAAGGAGTTGGTACCCAAGTCGTTTTCCCAGTTAATGGCAGAGTAGTTGAAATCACAAAGTATTAGGGTGTTTGGTTGTATCTTAATATTTTCCAGTATGTTTAGAAAGGTGTAGTGAGAATCTTGGGGCATGGTGGGGGATCTGTAGCAAGCTACAATTTGGATTGCAGTCTTACCTAGTGTTAGTTGCACCTGGAGAATTTCAGATGCATTGTGGTGGGCAACTAGCCTGGAGGTGTGAATATCCTTGGTGAAATATGGACTCTCCTCCACCTTTAGTGTTTCGGTCTTTGTTTTGTGGGCGAAAAGTGTGGTAAGAGGTGTAGCCTGGTATTGCAGGAGTGCTCTCTGGAGCCTTGAACCAGGTCCCGGTTACTGCACAGATATCGATGTTCTCCATTTTTAGGAGTGCCTCGAGAGAGTGCATTTTGAGGTTTAGACTTCTAGCATTGAGTAGCATTACCTTCAGATTTTGCATGCTTGCATCTGTTACGGTGGTGTTTTTGTCCTTTGAACCATGCCTAAAAAGGCACTATAGAGGTGGCAAGAGCTTTAGCCAGTAACCTGAATCCCAGGGGTGACAGATGCAGACCATCTCTGGCAAAGCATCATGGTTTTTCGTTCATGTCTTCCCAGGCAGACAGATACTGGATCCTCTTTGAATGACACCAGAAGCTTAGCCAATTGTTGAAGTCAATCATTTTGTCCTTATACTGTGACACCATGGAAATCCACACTCCGCACAAAGGTAACCACCTTAAAAAACTACTTCAAAGCAGACTTTGGACTCATAAAAATAGAGGTGACTAACTTCATGGCACCATGCCAATGGAAAATAGCTGCATGCCCGCCAAATCATACACCAACGCACTGTATGAACATGTACATAAATGCATGGAACTAGGCATACCCAACAGAACCAATGCGCTCTCTTCCAAAAAAGGAAGCCAATCTGGTGGTCCCCTGCCATTAATAAACTCTACAACAGAAGGAAGAAACTGTTGCAGAAATAGGTGAAGTCCCAAGACTGGAAAAACTCCCTTATTAGCCTCAACAAAAAGTTGAGATCCCTCATCAAATCCTCTAAAGCCAGCTATGAAGATAGAATTGTGGCAGACACTAAAATCAATTGCAAAGCCTTCTATAGCTATATCAAGAACCTCCACGGAAATACCCAGATTTGCTCTGAGTAACTGCACAATGGTACCTCCTACATTGAGCCAACAGATATTTCCAACATACTGGCCAACAGATTCAGTGCCAGCTTTACCCCTCTCTCCCCCCTGAAGGACAAAATCACAATACCAGAGGAATGCCAAGCACCCAGCATTACTGCAGCAGAGGTTAAAGCTGCATTATCCAATTCCAAGAATGCAGCTTCCATGGGACCCGATATTATCCCTGGCTGTGTTCTACATGAACTACAAAGCGAACTGGCACCACATCTGTGTACCATGTTCAGTCACAGCCTCACCTCGGGCTTTGTCTCTACTGAATCGTGCACTGCTACAGTCATCCCTCTCCATAAAGGAGGAATGACTACATACCCTGGGAATTATCTCCCCATTAGCCTGACAAGTCTGATATGCAAAGCTATGGAGCGCATCATCATGGACCTAATTAACAAGGACATAGGGAATCTCAAAACTCTAGACCCCATGCAGTTTGGCTTTGTGAAAGGGAGATCATGCCTGCTCAACCTGGTTGACTTCTTTGAGTCAGTCACCAGGGCTGTGTATGAAGGTAAGGCGTTGCACACAGCCTACCTCGATCTGGCCAAGGCCTTTGATACTATTCCTCACTCAGAAATTATTGATAAATCCTCCAAACTAGGCATCAACCCCTATATCACTAGGTGGATTGCAAATTGGCTCACAGATAGAACACACAGTGTGAGAGTAGCGGACTCCAAATCAGACTGCCGACCAGTCACAAGTGGAGTCCAGCAGGGATCGGTCCTGGCTCCTCTCCTGTTTGGCATCTACTTCTCAGAAGTCAAAGCCAGCACAAAGGGACTCTGGCTGACCAAGTTCGTAGCTGACTGCAAGCTGGGAGCCATTATTAACTCCACAAGTGATGCAGACATCCTACAATAAGGCCTCACTGAGACCAATGACTGGTGTCAAAACTATGGCCTTAAGCTTAATGCCAAACAATGCGTCGTCATCCCCCTTGGCAAAAACTCAGTTCCCACTGATTACCACATCAGTGGGAGCCCACAGAACACTGAAGGTGTTATAAGTGATCTGGGGACACAGGTTGACAGCAACCTCTCCTTTGACCAGCACATTGCCACTGTGGTCAGAAAGTCCTTCTATGTGGCACATCTCATTACCAAGGGTTTTGCATCCAGGAAAAGAGAGGTTAGTCTCTCTCAACTCTTCCCTCATTAGACCAATCATGGAGTATAATGCCCCATTTGGCATGTACCTCACTAGACATGCAACAGCTGGAGAAGCCACAGAAGTACCTCATGAAGAGGATCCTAGGCCTTAAACACATGTCCTACATGGACAGACTCAAGATTCCAGCTATTCTCCATCTCATATCACCTACTTAGAGGCGATCTCTGCTTGACTTACAAAGCCATGTCTGACCCAGCTCTGTTAGAAATGCTACATCTAAAAAATCCCAATCCCTCGGCACCACACACTCCAGAGACCTCAACCTCATTACCACAATCAAGAAATGTAAAAAACAAAAAAAACAACTCAAACAACCAAAGCGAAAAGAAACACCGAGCAGCAAACTGACGATACTGACCAAAAAATATATATATTATTAACGTAAAACAAGTTTATTTAAAACCAAATACATTTTCGTCCTCCTGAATAGGAAGACTTCTTCAGAAAAAACGGGTGAACAAACAGTTCAAGCCTATTTAAAAATTTCCGCTCAAACAACGCTCAAACTTTTTAACCAATCAGTTAGTATTGTTATAGATTGAGGCTCAAAATTTAAAGAGCCATTCAAAAGTCAAGTCGTTCTTGGAGAAACCATGTAAATGTACGCATAATACATAAAAATGCGCATACATATATAAATATATATGTAAATCAGAGCAAGAAAAACAAATAAAAACAAAAGTAACAAAGTGTAACCACATAAATATGCACATAAGTGAGAAATAATAAAAAGGTAGTGCAACTCAAATGAGTACACTTCAGTCAGAACATCAAATGCACACACAAATAATACCAACGCTACAGTCATACTTATGATACTAATGCACCAGTAGTAAATGATCTTATTACAATAATATTGCCTATTAAGTATGAAACTGTTATAAAGTCACTCAAGTGTGCAAAGATTCTTGGTCTTTCTTGGAAAGCCTCAATAATTTGTCTATCGACCACAATTTTAACTTTTTGACCATTGACGTTGTCGATCTTTATACTTCTATTCCACATATTGAGGCAGTGGAATGGGTGTCTTTAATGTTGAGGGAACTAAAAGCCTCAACAAATGATATAGATGTGGTCTCTGAACTTACTGATATTATATTGACTAATAATTTTTTCACATTCAATGGCCAATACTTTTTGCAGCAACATGGGGTAGCTATGGGCTCCCCATGTGGGGCCAGTCTAGCTAATCTCTTTGTCGCCTATTGGGAAAAACAATTTGTTTTTGACAAACCAGAAATTTCCAACCTGTTAGTGTTTTACACCAGATTTCTGGATGACATCTTTATTATCCTTAAAGGCGACAGAATTGTAGCTGACAAGCTTTTAGAATATTTCAATTCTACAACCCCTTTTCTTCAGTTGACATACAATTTTAACTCAACTAATATTGACTATTTGGATGTTAATAAGTTTCCAATTTGCAATAGGTTGTGTTCCACTATTTACAGGAAACCAACTTATTGTAATTCTTTCTTACATTACTCTAGTGCACACCCTTACAAACAGAAACGTTCTATTGTTAAGGGCCAATTAGTTAGAGCAGCTAGGATGTGTTCTGTTGAAACTGACTTCTTGACGGAGTGTCAACTGTTGGAAAACATGTTTGTGAATAGAGGATATCCTATTCAACTTGTTCAAGAACTTATTATTGAGGTTACAAACAAACGTAAGTTAGGGTTATTTAAACCTATTTTACTTTTTACATCCTCTAATAATGAGACATTAATTTCAACAGTTGACGGGCATGATACCCTTTATACTACTAATGCTTCAGCCAACTCCGTCCTGGTGAACACAAATGAACTAGCAGCTAACTCTGGTCCAACTAATCTTCAGTACAAGTTGTGCTTCATCACAACATTTAACAATGATAGTGACCAAATAAAATGGTCTCTGTTTAAAAACTGGTGTCTATTATATAAAGATAACCTTTTGATGGAGAGAATTGGCCCGTTCCCACTTATTGTTTATAGGAGAGGTGCAAATTTAAAAAGTCTTTTAGAGTGTAAAAAACTCAGAATGCACAATAGAATGTGTGGGTCCTTTGCTTGTGGCTCCTGTAGTATGTGCAAACATGTTAAAAACAGTAGCTTTTTTGAAGATGAACGTAGGAAATTTCATATTATGCACAAATTAGACTGCAACTCTAAGGGCATTATCTATTTAGCTAAGTGTAAAGTTTGTGACACATTTTACGTGGGGAAAACTGATCGCAAATTCCGTGAAAGAATTTATGAACACATATATGCGATCACTAAAAACAAGTGCGATAATGCTTTAGCCAAGCACATCAACATTAACCCTGACCATTCCTTTAATTTCTTAGCTATTGATCAATTGAAGTATGATAGTAGGGGGGGACCCACTTCTATTTTACTTGAATGTCGGGAACTTGAATGGCAATTGTTATTAAATGCTTTTAGTTATCCTGGTCTTAACGACAATTGTAATATCACTTGCCTTTTGAAATTTAAGAGTTGCTTGAGACAATAAGAGTTTAAAAAGAACTTTTTTAAAAAAACAATATATTATTTAAAAAATACGTATTATCATTAGTGTTAACATCACTTTATTTAACATGACTTAACTGACAGTTTGTTTTTTTACTTTTCAGTGACTTTATAACAGTTTCATACTTAATAGGCAATATTGTTGTAATAAGATCATTTACTACTGGTGCATTAGTATCATAAGTATGATTGTAGCGTTGGTATTATTTGTGTGTGCATTTGATGTTCTGACTGAAGTGTACTCATTTGAGTTGCACTACCTTTTTATTATTTCTCACTTATTATGTGCATATTTATGTGGTTACACTTTGTTACTTTTGTTTTTATTTGTTTTTCTTGCTCTGATTTACATATATATTTATGCGCATTTTTATGTATTATGCGCACATTTACATGGTTTCACCAAGAACGACTTGACTTGTAAATGGCTCTTTAAATTTTGAGCCTCACTCTATAACAATACTAACTGATTGGTTAAAAAGTTTGAGCGGAAATTTTTAAAAAGGCTTGAACTGTTTGTTCACCCATTTTTTCTGAAGAAGTCTTCCTATTCAGGAGGACGAAAACGTATTTGGTTTTAAATAAACTTGTTTTACGTTAATAATATATATTTTTTTGGTCAGTATCGTCAGTTTGCTGCTCGGTGTTTCTTTTCGCTTTGGTTGTTTCATTACCACAATCAACAGAATATGCTGGAGGGACAGACAGGTTCCTCACCCAGAGACTGCCCATGCTGTGGAATAGACTTCCCATACATGTCAAGCAGAGCACCTCGCTGTCCCTCTTCAAGAGAAATCTTGATGAGTGAATGGGTAATAGAAAGTTCACCCCGGGATCACTCCAGTGGCTCTGCTTGATAGAGGCACTGGGAACCAACATCAGGCGGCACGATGCCAGGGCACTTCTATAGGCTAGGCTTGTAAAGACTCAATGGCCATTAGCCGATGAAAGTATATACAAAGTCCATTCTGACCTGAATTCCCCCCTAAATTCATGTGACAATATTTTCCATTACTTTAATACATTTTAGGACATTTTCCATACACCACCACTTGATTAAAAAAAAAAGAAGAAAAATTGTTCTATTTTGTTTTACACAGCCTAAGAGCTTTTTTTTTGTTACTTTCAATTGATATTTCACTAAAACACACAAATGATATGATTATGATACATAATGGGCTAATTAATTTAAAAGCTGGAAAAAATACCCTATATACATTTTTATGAAACAAATGACATAGCAAGAATATCCAAATGGCTGCTAATCACACCTAGCAGTAAAGGGCTATCTGTACCATTTCTCTGCAACCATACAAAGTATTTCACCAAGTTGTTTGTAACAATAGTTAATGCCCATCAGATACAAAATTCACATACCTAACCATTCCAGTTGTAAAGACACACATACGACTCTATTTTCATGTAATACCATTAGTCTGGACTGGGGGGGGGGTCAAAAATAAAACTGCATTCAGGTAAAACAAATAGGATTTCTAGTTATGTTGCAATGGTAACTTGGAAAAAAATAGTATTTGTAGACCATTATTGTACTCACTGTACTGAGGAGAAGCTCTGAGCAGCAACTGAGTACAATGCACGTATCAGACTTCTAGAAAATGCGTATGAACAAAAGCCTCTGTAAACTATCCTAGAAGTGCTATATCACTGCTGCTCTTTGAGATTTAAGTCTGTCAGCTGGCGAAGAGAATTAAGGCCGTCAATTACTAATGACCAACTTCCTTTGGTATAAGGTTTGATTCCCCCAGCCTTCATTTCCCCTCTTTGGTATGTACCTAGCCAGTCATATCCAACAACTGGAACATCCACAGAAGTTCCTCACTAAAAGAATACAGGGTGCAAGTAATATGTCCTATGGAGACCACCTCATGGCCCTATCCTTGTATTCTGTATCCTATAGGCTGTTGAGAGCAGATCTATACCTGGCATACAGGGCACTGTCAAACCCCACTCTGATGGAACTCCTGCATATCTGCAAAACAAACAGCACCAGAATGACCCATTCAAAAGACTTAAACCGTGCCTGTGATATAAATAGGACCTGCTGGAGAGACAGCTATGTATCACAGAGACTGCCCCATCTCTGGAACAGGCTCTGCATCCATGTGAAGCAGAGTTCCTCCCTAACCCAATTCAAGTGTAACTTGGACAATTAGATGGGGAATAGGAAATTCATCCCTGGCATGGCACCTATGTGTCTAATGGACTCCAGCAACCTGTAAATGGTTCATTTCCCAGGCCCTGCTTGTAAATGTTTCATCTACCAAGCCTCTGTCTACACTTATCAATGGTACCAGAACTTGTCAGATATTTGGGATGAATGGCTAAGCTTAAAAAAGTCCTTTCTGGTCATTAGCCTAGTAAACACCTATGAACCTAATTACTTTTTCATATGTTCTAGTCTTGCATGCAGGACACTTGCTTGATATACTCACCAGTCATATGTAACCATTGTTACTACATTCCACTTAAATGCACTGCATGCGCAAAGCTGACAAATGTTAAGTAGAACTTTCATCTTCCTACCAAAGGCAACAAGTCCGTCATTTTGCCTTAAAATATTTGCATAGCCTGTATGAGACAGGCGGAAAAGTTAACATTTTTTTTAGCATGTCGACTATGATCTAAAGGTAATTATGGATGTGAACCCACTACACAGGTAGTTTAGTAAGCTTTGGATTCAGTCAGCAAAAGCAAAAATCAGACATGATTTTGATTTCTGACTTACTGTATTGATTTAACGCTTACAATACTTTATTTGCACGTCCGAAGCAAAAAGAAGGAAGATGCAATTAAATGCTGTTAAGCTGCTGATATTTTAATCTACGCTTTTTGTTCGGAAAGCATAGATTAAAATATCAGCAGCTTAACGGTATCTGATTGCAGCTTCCTTCTTTTTGCCTCAGACGCGTTGGTTTGTCTCACTGTGTTTAGTACTTTTCTCATTTTTTACAATACTTTACTTACAAACTTTACTACAGTCCTAAACTTTGACAAAGTTCCCTATTTAAAAATCATCAGTGTTTAAAAAAAATGCCGATAGTAGCGCCACAGCAATATTTAGATGCATACAGTGTTGGAGAGTGGAATCCGTTGTTGTATGAGTTACAGTTCCTACCTCTCCAACTTAGTATGGTGTTGAGTTAAACTGTCTTGGTCTAAATCTGGGATTTTTTGATTACAGTTATTGTGGAGTCCATAACAATATTTAGTGTTACTTTTGTCCTGACTATTTATTTGAGGGGGTAACAACAACACTGCTCCTGGCTATTTATTTTTTCAGAGGAGTTGCATTATGTGATACACAACTGATTACCACAGAACATGTTTTTTCCAGTTTTATATTGAGCCTTATAGGACACCTGGAGAGAAACAAAATCAGGCTGCAGCAGAAACTGAACAGGAGCATGTCTGGTGACTATAACTGCCTGGATGGCTGCCTCATATTTTGGTCTGTTCCTCATAAAATTTGTGTTTTTCTGGCAAATCACTGAGAATTGAACTCAATAAATAACAGTATACATTTGAATTTCATATTTCATATCCTTCAAACAATGCATAGTAACAGAAAACCTATTATTCTAGCATTGTTCTAAGGTTATAGGTTCATAGGTTCATAGGTGTTTACTAGGCTAACGACCACAAGGGTCTTTTTAAGCCTAGCCATACATCCCAAATCTCTGACAAGTGCTGGTACCCTTGTTAAGTCTAAGCATGAGCTTGGGAGATGAAAGATTTACAAGTAGAGGGGTGGGAGACGAAACTTTTACAGACTGCCAGTGTCCACTGGAGAGACAGGTGCCAAACCAGGGATGAACTTCCTGCTCCCCATCCAAATGTCCAAATTAAACTTGAAATGGTTTAGGGAGGGAAGCCTGTTCCAGAGAAGCAGTCGACTCTGGGATATATACCGGTTTCTCCAACAGGTCCTATTTATATTCTTAGGCAAGGTTTAAGTCTTTAGAACTGGTGATTCTCATGCCCTTTGTTTTGCAGATATGCAGGAAGTACATCAGAATGGGGTCTGACAATGCTTTGTACTTCAGGTATACATCCTCCCACAGCAGCCTGCAGGAAATTGAATACAGGGATAGAGCCTTGAGGCAGTCTGCACAGGACATTGTACTTATGTCCTGTATTCTTATAGTGAGAAACCTCTGTGGACGCTCCAAGTGTTGGATATGCCTGGTTAGGTACACACTAAAGGGGGCACTGTGCTCAATGATAGGTCTGTCGAATGCCGAAAACACTGGAACAATGACTTCCTTAGACCTAGATGTCATATCTTTGTCTACAAGTTGTACAACGTAGAATGCTTTCCTCGCTACTATAGACATGTGATGGTCAAAGGCTAGATTAGTGTGTGTTCCCAAGTCCCCGACTACTGAGTCAACTCTTAGGGGTGTGTTGTTAGTACGACAGTTACCAGGAATGGAGGACTTCTTGAAGAATACTATTATGCACTTCTTGGCATTTAGTTTAAGTCCTTGACTCTGACACCAGTTGTTTGTCTGAGTCAGCCCTTCCTGGAAAACACGTGCATAAGTGGGAGATTCAACGACCATTCCTAATTTGCAATCTGCAAATTTAGTCAGCCAGAAGCCATTGTCATTGGCCTTAAAAATACCAAAAAGGAGAGGTTCCAGGATTGATCTCTGAGGGACTCTACTTGTGACTGGCCTCTTTGTAGAGGTGGACTCCCCAATCCCAACTTCCTGGATTCTGTTTGTTAGCCAACTGGCTATCCACCAGGTGACATAATGGCTTGTATCTAACCTCCTGAGTGTCAACAATGCTGGAGTGGGGTATTATGTCAAATGCCTTGGCCAGGTCAAAGTAAGCAGTGTGAATCATTCTGCACTCATTCACTGCTTTGATGACCTATTCAAAGAAGTTCACCAGGTTGAGTAGGCATGACCTGCCCTTGAAGAAACAAAATTGGGTTGGGTCCAGTGTCTGGAGGTTTCCTATGTCATTACTGATGATTTCCGTGAGACTTGTGGTCTGTAGTTTCCAGGGTCTGGAGGTGGCCACCTTTGTGCAGAGGGATGACTGTTGCTGTTCTCCATTCATGCGGTACAAAGACTGTTTGGAGGCTACAGTTAAACAGCAATTCGAGAGGGCCTGACAGGTCTTGTTTCATGCTATTTAGAAGGTATCCTGGGATAATGTCTGTGCCCATTGATGCAGTTTGGTCTTAGAGAGAACATTACGGCAAACACCAAACCACACAAGTTCCAAGAAAGCTGGAACACAGGAATTCTCCTCAAACAAAAAAACACAGAGCACTGCTGTAGCTACCAATTTTTTTTCTTTATTCAATACATCCTGGTACCTTGGCCTCACAGGCCTTCAATGGAATAACTTCATAAAATCCAAGCAGCTATATATATTCCATCTCAGCATCAATTCATCTTCACTTAAACAATTGAATCAATTAAACAAATGCTTTCCTTTGAACATTATGCAACTTAGAACCCAAAGATGTGCTCCCCACATATACACACTTACACATATAATTATATTAAATACATTAACCCAACAAGGTGAATTTCCCAAATAACTTTTAAATATATAGGACTCAATGATAATTCACATTTTCTCCTATATCCCAATGAACTTACACAATTTAACACACAAAAAATACATTTCAACCTACCCCCAAGGTTCAGTTATAAATATCTATCCATAACATATAAATTTAATTTTATTAAACGTAAACTTTTTTTCATCCTTACATTAATTCAATATTAAGTAAGTGCAATAATCAACTTCATTTATTCATCCAAAAATGTAATTTTTTTATATATATTAAACCCAATACATTTGTTCGGAAATAAACTAAACAAAATCCATTAGACTTAGCATCTAAATACCCCAATCAATGTCCAGATTAAGACCCCTAGGATATAAAATGCCCAAATATACTATTAATTTAGTTTCCAATTTAATCAATTTTCTTTTGAATTCATCACCCCCTATTGTTTGTTCTTCAAAGGGCTTTGCTAATACACTAAATAAAAAACTATCTACACTACCCCCATGTGTGTCGCAAAAATGATGTGCCAGAGGGCTATCCAATCTCTTATTTCTTACATTGCCCAGGTGCTCCAATATTCTAAGTTTCACCTTTCTTTTTGCTTGCCCCACATATCATTTACAAGGTGTACATCCACATCCAATGATGTAAACTACACCACATGAATTACAGCTAAATTAATTTTTAACCAAAAACTTTTTTTCATTTATCATCCAACCATCAATATTTTTTTAATTTATCACATACTTTGCAAACCCCACATGGGAAATACTCCCTTTCTTTTTACTATATCTACCTTATTTCTTGTTCTTAACAATTCTTTTAGATTATTAAATCTGATTTTATGAGTAAGGCAATGGAATCATTTACATTCCCTGACAAAATAAGAAGATTAATTAGGATATACGAGGCATCAGAGGTGAAAATTAAACTGTGTGTGGGTAGTTCATCTCTGATGAGCTCGGTTTGAACAAAGGAACCAGGCAGGTGTGCTCTTGTTTCCCTTTGTTAATGTTTGAAGGTGAATATTATATTCAAACAAAAGGAGTGGCTATGGGGGCAGCTTGCGCCCCCATATTTGCCAATTTGTATTTATACGATTGGGAAGTTGAATATATTTTCACAAGCAAGTGGTTTTATGAGATATCTTGTTATAACAGCAATATTTAACATCTCTCCTTCAGCCTCTGTCCCGCCATTATTTTTGGTTTTATTCATATTTCTTCTGCTAAGTGGTTGACAGGTATGACTGAGTTTCAAGACCAGTCATCCTATTGAGTCAGATCTAAAGTCATCAAATAACAAGAGCAGCAGATTAATTAGAAAGTGAAAAGAAAGATTACGTGACGTGCTATTTAAGAAAGCTTCTCAGGCCAAGGTACTTAGTTGGTCAAAAGTGTAATTAAAATAAATAAATAAAGTTTAATAATCTTGAAGTGTAATCACTGACTGGCTAATCAACTCCTAAAAGATTACAAACATCTGCCCTCTCACTGATGTTCATATCTGTCATCTGATAACTACTGCAGTTGCTAAAGGGATTAACTGGCACATCAACTAAGTGTCAGAGGTCCCAGTTACTTCTGGAAGTACTCACTTTTCCATTAAAAAAAATCAGTACTTAGTTTTCAGCAGAAACTCTCAACAAAAGCTGAGTTCTTGAAAAAAAATATTTCTGCTTCACAATTATTGCATTTGTCTGAGGCTGTTTTTTTCACACCGTAGCTACCCTAGCATAGGTTCATAGATCAGTAGCAGAATATATACATACAAAAGAAATTTGGTGGTTCACAGCAAATCCCAGGAGCAGCCAGACAAATTGAGTCATCCATTTCTACAGTACTGCTTGCGATACAAATTGGACAGTGCATATGTAGAAAGTTCTGTGTGTGCACGCACTCGTATGGCATATGTATATACCTGTAATACTGAAACATGTAACAAGTTGAGCAGGGTGCATAAACATAAACCACACTCATGGCAGCAGATCTTCACATTCTGTGTTTATAGTAAATTTAACTCATGTCAGATAACCGACAATGGGTTATATTTACTGCGTGATGTTCTGCATTTAAGTCCGTAAACCAAATAATGACAGATTAGAGAAAAAAATACTACAGACATGGAAGTTCTTGTAGCTGTAGTCATGTATAAAGCAAACATTTTAGTCAGCATTCGCATCTGATTTTCATTAACCAGTTGCTCCAGACCTTTATTCCTGCAATGTATAGCAGTACTACTAAAGGTATCAGCATAGCCTAGGAACCACAGTGACAACTATCATCACTCTAAACAATATTTAATTTAATGTACTTTTTATGGAAAGTCTCTGTTCATGTCCATCCTCACACTAGACAGGATGGTTTCTGCACTTACTGATTAAGAAAGGAAATTGGCTAAAGTTTCGTATGAAGAATGAAGTAAAATTGGCTAAAGTTTCATATGAAGAATGAAGTACACTAACGGCCATAATATACGCAATCACCAAACCTCAACCAACTTGCGAGATATACATGATGGCACATGGATAGAACTTAAAAAGATTTAAAAAACAGTTAATCAGTTTCCTAGTCCGCATGCATGTGTGCTGCAAATAAGTTTCGGTGACGCCAAAGTGCACAGGCCACCTGCCAGCCATGTCAATAACACTTTTTCCCTGCAATTTTTATACTGTACTCAATCTGCTTCTGGTAAAATTGGAAAACGTTTAAAATAAAACTGAAATACAAAACAGTAAGTAGTTCTGGTTAAAATGAATCTTCTACCGGATGTTCCAAGTCTACAAGGACTTAACGTGTTGCTGAAGTAAAATGTACTTCTATTGCACTATGATTAGGTCTTGACACCATATCTAGATTTCCTTGCCATGCCTTCATGTATGCTTAATTCATCTGGTTAAGGCCTGAGCACAATGATGGACTGGGCAGAGACCTGAGCACAAGTGACAAGTGTTGAACTCCACTTTGGAGACGAGCTTTTGCACAGATAACCAACTCTAGCTCTATCCTTGACTGGATCCTAGATCCAATCCAATCCTTTACCATAACCCTAAAACACTCCTTGATTCCATAAATGACCATTTTCCTACCTGCATTCAAAGATACGCTCTTCAACATATTAGACCACACAAATACAAAGAGTGTCATAGTCTCTAACTTCAACCCTCATGAGTTCAACAACAGACTCTCCTCCATAAGTCAGTCTTTCCTTCTCTACTTAGCCCGTGAGGATGCTGTACATTTTTTCTAGGTATTCTTAGGTCCCTTGCTCCACTCAGGAAAATCACAGTAAAACTTCTTCTCACCTTGGCTTTCACAGTCCACTCACTCTCTAATGCACAAGAAGGACAATGCTTGGAAAAAATGGCTAAAAACTAAATGCCCTATCCACCTCAAAACCTACAAAGAACTCCAAAACCTTCCTAAAATATGTCAATAATGATAAGAAAACTTATACTGAAAACCTCAAACTAGCCATCACAACAATCCTAAAAAATTCTAGAACATGATTAATAAGATTCTTCACCTTGGTAACCCCAGTTTACCTAACCCATGCCCTAACAATTCTCCCCCCAACCCCTGCCACTATTCTTAACTCTTATTTTGTCAACTCTATCAGCAAACTAAGCCAGAATAGTTACAATTCCAACCTAGTTATGCCCCCTGGCCAAAAAAATGCCTTCTCACTCAAAACTATTCCCACTGCTTATATTAAACCTTTACTTAAACTAAAGCCTTGCTCTCCTTCAGCAGATAATCTACCACCTCTTCTTCCTAAAGCTTGCCACTAGCTGTATAGCCTACTCTACCTCCATCCTGATCAGTCAGTAGGAAATGGTAGATTATTAAATAAACTATC
Organism: Protopterus annectens; assembly: GCF_019279795.1. Lineage (NCBI taxonomy): Eukaryota > Metazoa > Chordata > Ceratodontiformes > Protopteridae > Protopterus > Protopterus annectens. Next base: position 871,281,619 of record NC_056729.1, read on the forward strand.
TGGAAACAGTTCTACACTCTACCAATCCACAAGGGAGGACACTCCACTGACTTCTCTAACTACAGGCCCACAGCCATTCTCTCCACCTCTCTGAATTACTTGAAAACTGTATACACAAGCAGCTTCTGGGCTATCTTCTTCAGGAAAATCTACTCACTCCTACCTAAATCGGCTTCTGATCTAACCATACCATGACTACTGCTCTAATTTCCTTCACACAAATTATTTCTCAAGCCAGAGATAATAAATTAGTTTCCTGTATATTTTGTGACTTCTCCAAAGCCTTTGACACTGTTTCTCACGCCAAGCACCTACCAAACTGTCTGATCTTGGTCTCTGGAATTCTTCTCTTAAATGGTTCACAAGCTACCTTATCAACAGACAGCAATCCATCAAATGTCTCTCTTCCTTCTCCCCTTCCTCCATATCAATACTAGAGAACCTCAGGGCTCCATTTTTGGACCACTATTATTTAACATCTTCATGTCTTCACACCTCCTGCTCTCACTCCTCTCTCATACAGTATGGTGACAATTCTACTATCATCCCCACTTCAGATGATCTCTCTCAGCTCCACACTAACCCAAAGCTCTGTCAACTATGTTGAAAGTTGGTTAACTGACAAATGGCTCATACTCAGCCCCCCAAAAAAACAAACTTCTCTTATTCCTCCCCAAATCTCTTTCATATCATAAATCATCACTTACTATGACACCGCTTGACAACATTGTCATTAACGTTGAAACACGTACAAGCTCCTGGGTGCTATCATCGATGATCAACTTAAATTTGATCTACACATCCAAAGTTGCAGAAAAGACTCAACAAAAACTGGGCTTGTTCTATAGAAACAAAAAATTACCCAACCAAGTCTCTAGACTCTCCCTTGCCAATGCTTACCTTCTTCCTGGTCTACTTTATGCCTCTCCGATCTGAAGTCTAAGCTTGAACTTGCAGTTCAAGTTGCTAGGTTTGCTGCACACCAACCCTACAACTCACACCACTGCCTTTCTCTCAAAGCCCTAAGCTGGCTTGAATTCCCCCACCAGCTCCTACTACCTCAACTGCTCCTTATTCACTCAGTCAACAAACATACCTCCTGCTCTGCCATCTCATCCCTCATTTCCTTCTATACTCCTAATCACTCTCTCTGGAGCCCTGATCAGTATATCTTGGAAATCTATAAGCCTAAAGAACAATTACAAACTGTTACTTTCAGCCTAGATATGTGTTTCTGTATGGAGCTTTTCTCCCCAGCCTTCATCTGAAAATGAGCTCATGCTCAATCAGACATACCCAGCTAACAAATGTCAGAATAAAAAAATAAATGAATAACAGTAACCGATGCAGCTTGTATAACAGCAAGCAGCACCTGTCTTTGTGGCCGACAGGCTTGATTTGCCATCTGGATATTTCCTGCTGAAGAATGATAGTGTGATGTTTGCATCTCTGCATTAAAGCTGGAGTTGATTAGACCAGATGCGCCTACTAATGTGCTTATAAGGTCTTGAAATGAATCCCATAATAATGTGTCACATGCTCCTGAAGCCATACAGGTTATCAATTAAAAGTACCATGTTCATGTCTGGCAGTATATCATGGAGGATGAAGGCCACGTGCTGGTAGTGAGTTCCATCTTGCAGTCTTAATTTTTCATTCGTCAGCTACCTACTTGAGCGACTCAGAGCAAGTCACTTAATAGGATAATGCAGCTGGTTAGTCCTAACAACAGGCACTTGTGCCTATTGGGCTTACCCAGTTAACAAGACAAATAAAAACATGAAGCTTGTTATGAAATATTTTATGGACCCACCAACCTAAAATGGTTTAAACCTTAACTCTTCCTAAAAGAGCTCACTAGAGACACTTGGCAACAGGTTTCAGATATCTGGTTGCAAGTACTTGGTGTTTATAGTCTCACCTATAAGGGAGCCGCAGTCTTTTCTGGCAGTGTATAGTAACGCAGGATATATTTTAAACAGAATATTACAGACAATGTTGTTGCACCAACATTTTAGCCCTGCTACCTAGTAGATTGCAGACTGCACTGCATATGTTAAAATATATTAAAAAGAGTTGGTATCTTATTATAGTTTATAATATCTGATTTGATTTAAAAGTCTGATGCTAATGAACACAGTGGTAGCTAACACTAAGCCTGAGGATAGAAATGCAAAATACAATTAAAACAAAGCTGCCTAAATTCAGATTGCAACAGTACTGCAAATAAAAATCTATACCAAAAAGGGAAAGAAATTATTTTTTTTTTTTTTTTTTTTTTTTTTTTAGAACAGCCATTCATTGCAACCATTAGCAGTTTTTTTTTCATAAAATCTCAGAAGTTCATCAAATTTCTATTTATTGCGAATTTTTATATTGGCTATGTTTTCCGCAAAATGTGTACATACTATCATAGTTCTAAAGTATTAACAAAGGAATAAATCAGATCAGTTTTCTACTGAATGGAGCCTTGGCTATAAAACATAAAAAACTTGGGGGTTGCAAATATTAGAAACAAGGACTGACACTTTCTCAGAGTTTCTCAAAATGCTGTTTTAATTCATCAATTCCTTCAAAATATTTGAGCCACATTAGTTCTAGGGAGTTACACAAAATGATTTAAGCAACTTGAAAAGTCTTAAAGTTGACTAGTTACCCTGGCATTCAGAAGAAAGAACAGAACTGAAAATGCAGACATAAATCAGTTATCAATAATTTTAAATTAAAATCAAAAAGAAGATCAAAAACGCCTTTCTAACTTAACATTTTCAGATAATTATTTCATTAATTACCCAAAGCTATTTACAAAAAATAAATAAAACTGAACTGAGAAGTAAAGTTTTATACTACCTATTCAACTTCTGTCACTTCTCTCAGAGTCACTTATATAAACGCCATGGCTACTGAATTAGCAATCCCTACTGAATCAGCAATCTGTTACTATCTGAGGTAATCAGTAATACCAGTTGCTGAGACAGACCAGTTTCAGCATCTACCAATTAATCTCTAGTCATTTCTCCGGAGATCACCAAAGGGAACAGCTGAAGTTCAGAGGTGGGTATTCCCTTACAAGTAAACATATAAAAAAATTCCAGCCTGACTTGAGATGTATACTTGGGCAGTGTCAAAATGAAATAAAGCACACATCAATGCTCTATTTTAATTACCTTTGCATCTTCTGATAAATCTGTACAAGGGTATTCAATAATGAACAGCAAAAGTCCAGATATAATCACTATAAAATGACAATGTGTTCACAGACAGTAAGTGGATATCATTTGGATGCCAGGAAGGGAAGCAGGCTGTGTACAACAGTAAAGGGAATTTAAATGATATATGTGAAGTAAGGATGTTAGGGCCTCTGTGAGAAAAAACAAGTAGAAATAATTAACTACATTCATTATTTATGTGAAATACAAGTACCTAGGGTGAAAACAGTCTAAACGTGATTATTTTCAGGTGGAGGTAGGAAGCAATCTTTGAGTGAAAACAAAAGATGTATATCTTATCAAAGTAAAATAATCATCTATTTGGCTCTCTGGGAAGGGACTGAGAGCAGCGAGTTGAAATGCATTCACTTTGATCACAGTCAAGCATGACAGGTATACACAGAAAAATATCTTTGGGGATGGAAACTGTGACATTATTTTATTGTTTATTAGTTTTAAACATTTATGCTGTAAGCTTTCAGGAAAGTGTTTATACTTGACATGTGGGCAGGAAGGCAGTCTGAATGGGAAAGCAAAGACAATGTACTTGATCACAGTTAATAATCATAAAAATAGTTCATGTGGAGACAATACCCATCTAACAGCAATAAAATAAAATACAATACAATGACCATTATTCTTTTTATTTTGATCACATCCAGAAATCAGGCATCATTGGAGGAGACTGTGTATGACAGTGAATAGACAATGCTGTTGATTGATCACAGTTAATCAACTGCAATCCCAAATAAAACCAAGACCCAATCTTCCAAAGGCAGACGTCCTGTCTGGTGGACCCCAGCCATAAACAAACTATACAATAAAAGGAGGAAGCTACTACATGATAGAGCAAAATCCCAAAAAGGGAAGGCATCTCTGATCAATATTAGCAAAAAACTACAGGCACTCATAAAATCGTCTAAGGCCAGCTTCGAGAGAAAAATTGAACAGGACACTAAGGATAATCACAAGGCTTTCTTTAGTTATGTTAGGAACCTGGGTGGGAATTCCAAGATATGCTCATATTTAGTCCAAAATGACAAAAAATACACCGAACCCACAGACATTGCCAACATCCTAGCTGACAGGTTCAGTGCAAACTCCCCCCCCTCCCCACCAAAAGGGCAAATATCTATCCCAGCAGAGTGCTGCCCCCCTGACATCTCAGATGCTCAGGTAAGAGCCACCCTCTCCAAAGCAAAAAACACAGCATCAATCGGACCAGACGGTGTCCCGGGCTGTGTCCTACATGAACTCCAAGAAGAGCTAAACCCAAACATAAAACTACTGTTCAATCTCAGCCTTACTACAGGATATGTACCCAAAGAGTGGAGTACAGCAACAGTGGTCCCTCTCCACAAAGGTGGTGCCTCAACGGATCCTGGAAACTATCGCCCCATAAGCCTGACTAGCTTGGTCTGAAAAGCTATGGAAAGGATCATCATGGACCTCATAAATAAAGATATTGGGGACCTACAGACACTGGATCCTACCCAGTTCGGCTTTGTTAAGGGCAGATCCTGCCTCTTAAACCTGGTCAATTTCTTTGAAACAGTCACCAAGGCCATTGACAAGGGGAAGGTGGTCCACACAGCCTACCTGGACCTCGCAAAAGCCTTTGATACAATACCCCACTCAGGCATTATAGATAAGCTCACCAGCTTAAATATAAACCCCTATGTCACTAGATGGGTTGCAAACTGGCTCAAGGACAGAACCCACATGGTTAGAATTGCTGGAGCCATGTCAGACTCCAAACCAGTTACAAGTGGCGTCCCACAAGGCTCCGTCCTGGGACCTTTCTTGTTCGGTATATATTTCTCGGAGGTGCAGGCCAACACGGAAGGACTGTGGCTGACCAAGTTTGCAGATGACTGCAAACTGGGCGCCATAATCGACTCTCCAGCCGACACAAGCATCCTCCAAAAGGGCCTCATAGAAACAGACAACTGGTGCCAGAGCCATGGCCTCAAGCTAAACGCCAAAAAGTGTATAGTCATCCCCTTTGGCAAAAACAAAGTGCCCACAAATTACCACATAGGTGGTAATCCATTAAGTACAGAAGAAGTAATCAAGGACCTGGGGACCCAAGTTGATAGCAATCTCTCATTTGACAACCACGTGGCCAAAGTGGTTAGAAAAACATTTTATAAAGCCCACCTAATCATGAAAGGATTCACATCTAGATCAGGGGAGGTCATCGTGCCTCTTTACACATCCCTCATCAGGCCCATAATTTAGTACAATGCCCCTTTTGGGATGTACCTTACCAGACACCTGCAGCAACTGGAAAGATCCCAAAAGTACCTCACCAAGAGGATCAAAGGGCTCAAACAGATGCCGTATGCTGCCCGGTTAAAGAAACTCCAGCTCTACTCAGTGGCATACCGCCTGCTCAGAAGCAATCTGTGCCTGACATATAAAGCCATGTCCAACCCGGAATTAATGGACATGCTGCACCTCAGAAAATCCAAATCCCATCGAGCTACGCTCGAGAGACTTGAACCTCAGCACTGAAATAAATAGGACATGCTGGAGGGACAGATTCATAACCCAGAGGCTCCCTTCACTCTGGAATAAAATCTCAGTCCAGGTTAGGCAGAGTCCCTCATTGACTCTCTTCAAGAGGAATCTTGATGAGTGGATGGGAGATTGTAGGTTTACCCCGGGTATCACTTTTGTGTCACTGTTAGACAGAGGCACAGTATACTAACCTCGAAAAAGGGCATAGCAAAATTAATTTAAAATGGGTGGCGAAAGCCAAACACACTCTGGCTAGGCTTATAAATGCCCTAGGGCAGATAGCCTAGTATGAACCTATGAACCTATATTTGGATTTTCGTGTAAAGTTTGAGTACATACATGCATCTCGAAGCGTTGTGTGAAAAAAATAAAAAAACACAGCTTTCATCTCTTTTACTTTTACCGTTTTGGAGACTTGAGATTTTTTCTTCTCTTGGACTACATCGTATTTGCTTTTTGAGAGTTTTGTTTCCCTACCATTGCTTTGCTCTGCGAATGCTTGGTTTTTATTAAAGATATAATCATATTTTAGTTTTCAAGTTACTTTATTATTAATAAAGCTGGACAGCATCCCTTATGATTCAGGTTCATATACAGTTACTAATACAAAGATATAATCGTATTTTAGTTTTCAAGTTACTTTATTATTAATAAAGTTGGACAGCATCCCTTATGATTCAGGTTCATATACAGTTACTAGGTATGCAGTCCAGGGGACCATTAAGAAGCTTAGCCCAAATTTCCAAACACTCTCTGGTTAAGTGACTTTATTAAGGACACAGAACGAGCAAATAAAAGCTGAGGGAATCAAACACTGTATCAAAAAATGGAGCTTATTAATAGCACATAGCCTTAATTACCTGTGCCAACTGCCTAGATTTTTTGTTACAACATGCCAATATTTATTTTTGTCACAGGAGCAAATTCAAAAAATATAAACTTATTATTGTTCATAACATCAGAAGTAAGCATATAATTAATTTGTACTCTGAAGTGTTGTTTTCCAGAATATGAAATGCTAATGCAAAACAAGAGGAGAAATTATGAGCTGGCACTTCAAAATGCAACAAGTAGCTGTTCCATTACATCTGCATCTAAAGGAACATCTTATGTGCAGTTTGCAACTGAATTTCAAGGACTACTGGAATATGTCAAAGTATTTCAGAAACATAACCTAGTACTGATGAACACTGCCATCAGGCTAATGTAGATATTAGAATGTGCATAGTTTGTCTCTGTTAGGGATGGGTATATTACTTTTGTTCAGAATGAGAATATAGTACATGTTCACAACATGTTTGTAATACACTGACATTAGACCTTAAGTAATGATTATGTATAAACACACACACACACATTTATATATATATATATATATATATATATATATATATATATATATATATATATATATATATATATATATATACACACACACACAAACATTTTTACCTTTGTATTATGTGCCATGTTCACAACTTTGTGTACTGATAGTGTGTGAAGAACTGAAGGTCAAATTCAGAGCCATGGTGCATTTGCATTCCTAACAATATAATGGGAATCATATGTGCATTTAGTACCTGCTTTTAGTAGTATAACTATCTGAAAATGTTCTTAATAACATTCAAAGACTGTGTAACATTATAGCCCTTTATAATTTAAAAGGTAAAATACTCATTTGGTAGAAAAATGGGTACGTGTTAAAAAGAGAATGTACAAGGGAGTGACTACTCATTTATGTGAATCAAATGTGATTTAATTAACATTTTATACAGTGCAGATAAGTATGACTGTGTATGACAATGAATGAATGAGTAACTGAAAAGGTGGCAGCTGAAATTATAGATGTCGTGCTCACATGTGATTGTTTATAGGTTAAGGTTATGTGTGACTGTTTACAGGTTAGGGTTAGAGTAACAGATAAATAAGGAAATAGACTTAGTGCTGTGCATGCCTGGTATTGTGTGTCTTCTATAATGGTAGAGTCAGGAAAAGGGTTTTATTAACATAACATGTAGGGTTAGGGTGATGGGCAAGGGTAGGTTTATGGTCAGCACATATGAGTAAGTAATAGTACTAGTGTTCAGATGATCTGTATTTTGTATATGGGGCAACTGATATAGGTTTTCTTTTAGTGGAGTGTTTTGTGCATTCTCTTTTTTTTTCTATTACTTGAGGTGCACTCATTTGTATTTTCAGCCTTTAATGATACACCCATTTGATACACAGGCAGTGAAGGGTTTGTTTTATTAGCCTTTGCCAGCACTAATGTGGCATATTACATTTTATTCAATTTGCAGTGGGCGGATACATGACTGTAATTCTGGGTGAGGAGTGCAAATATGCACCTTGGTCTAGAAATGGGATCTTTTCTTACATTTCAACATGCCCTGATCAAATCCCCTGCATTGGAGGGAGGCAATATGCTGGGATCAAACACATCTTCATATTAAATACTAAATGAATGAATTTATTTGATTAATATGTATAAATCTTATACTATATTACACAGTATTTAATATGAAGATTTTTATATGATGTGATGAATATGTTATGCATTTATGATAAGTAATTGCTAATTTATGATTTCTTATTTTTCTTGAATTTGTATTGGAGGGTTTGAATGACCATGTGATGTGGACAGTGTTATATAAAATAATTGTTTTTCTTAAGTCTTTTATCTGATGAAGTTCGTTATGCTATGAACGAAAGGTGCCTCATTAAATTTATGTTTTTATTGAGCTTATTGAGCCATTTTTTTTTTTTAGTTTTCTGGTCCTGGACTGCTGTGAAATATTTCTTGTATACTCAGTTTGTGCTTATTTTTAAACTGATCAAGACTGACCACTTCCAGGCACAGCCAGAACACACCTTAACTGAGTTAGCACTACATTAAAAGTAAAATAATACTCCTGACTTGGAAAGTTTTCTGTGACTGTACTTGGGGTCATTACACCATCCCAGTTTACAATTGTAATGCTTTTGAACTCCTACTTAGACTTAGATGCAGCAATTCACATTAAATGAAGTCAAAATTCAGATATGACTATGTCTGAAATTACCAATGAAATGCATTTGTAATTGGACAGTCATATATCTGCTTTTCTGAGAAACTTCAAGACAGAAAAAGTAAATATCATGGTTGTGTACTGTAAAATTCCACCAGTAGGATAACCTTACTATTTCCTGCTTGACAAACTACATAAACAATGCCATTACATTGTTAGTGTGTTCTCGTGAAACAAAACTAAAATGCATATTTCTGAAAAGGGAACATTTTCTGTAATAACAGAAAAAAATTACTTATTTCACTTGTTTGGAAAGAAAGGCACACTACTTAGATAATCCTGTCTTCTTTGCTCTTACAACAACAAGCTTTTGCAATGTGATGTATAAGGTTTATAATCCAGCAGTCTTGTTTATAATATTTGGGAGCATTAAAGGCACACCACATTTGCAGGTTGTGTTAAATATGGGCTAGAGTGGCCATTAGAAATTCACACACTACAAAATATTCAGTTTAAACAACACAGCTTGTGCAAAATAAATGTGGGGCAGTCATTTCTCTTAAGAGTAACAAATATAAAGGCTATCAGAAACATATATATTGTGCAGTTTTGACTTGAGTACTAAAAATAGCATCTTTTTTTTTGTCTTTTTTTCTAAATGTGATATGAACATGAATTTAAAAGTGATTTTTTCTGTAAATTTCAAGCAGCAGCAAAAACAGTCAGTAGTCTGGAGACAGCCATCCTAAAATGGTCAGTAATGAAGGTGTAAAACAATAAAAAAAAGTATTTATTTCCAGTTTGATGACCGGGGAAGTCCACTGGGCCCAGAAAGTCTGGTTTTAATGGAGGCCCGGGGAGAACAAACAAGTGAAACAAAAAAATACAAGTACGGATACAAAATATAAGTAAATAAATGCCAAATACAAACATATATACAAATCGAAGAATATTTACAATATAAACATAAGAGAAACAATCATAATTATCAAGTCATGGACAATTAAGTTTGAAGCCATGTTTGCAATAACCTAGTGGAACAAGCAAGATTTCATGATTAAAAAGGTTGCAATTCAGATAGGTAGATTGTCAGTGGCAGTATTTGTTCCTATATGTTAAGAAAGGTAGTATAAGGTAGATGGAATAAAGCTCTGAGATAATAGGGTTAGAAGGGAGGGATGAGCTAGGTTGGAAGAATGCAGGTACATTTCCATTTAGAGAAGAGTTAGGAATGAAGCTGTGTTTTAAAGCTTTCCACATTCTGCATTGTTCTTAGGGTAGGAGGAAGAGAATTCCATTTTTTGCCTAAGGAAAAAGAGAGTAGTAGTTGTCCTGGTGGGCGGTTAGGTTTATGAACACTAATTAAGTTTTGGTGTTCAGATCTAAGAGTTCTGTTTGGAATGTAGGGGAGTAGGATGTTTGTGAGGGCAGGGCATTTGGTTGGGTTGAAGAGTAGTTATTGAGCTGTGATAAGTTGGAGGTAGTCCAGATAGTTTAGAACTTGTAGCCAGTATAGAGAGTAGAGGGTAACACAGTGATGGGAGGAGTTTTTGGTGTTTGTGGCAAATTTGGAAATGTTGTTATAACAATTTTCTAATTTGGAGGTGATGGAGGTAGATAGGTTGGTTAGTAGAGGAGCACTGTACATTAGGGAGGGAAGGAGGTAAGTAGAGGCGAGAGTATGTCTTGTATGGGGTGAGAGGAAGTGATTGTTCTATAGCATACCAAGTTTTTGGTGGGTTTTTTTATGTTTTGAAGTATGTGGTTGTCAAGTTTTAGGTGCTCATCTATAATTATCTGTATATGTATGTATGTATATATATATATATATATATATATATATATATATATATATATATATATATATATATATATATATATAGATCTGTAATTGAGCATAGGGAATGACTTCAATAGAAGTGTTGTTTTGGCTTAGAACTTGGAAAGAGGTTTTGTCAAAAGGGAAGGATTTTGAGGATAGGAATAGTAATAGCTTGGATTTGTTTACATTTAGGGAAAGGTGTTTTTTGGAGTATCCAGGCCTCAGTGGTCGAGATGGTGGTCTGGGTCTTTGTTAGACGTTTGGGGAGATTAGTGGCAGAGCAGACTAAAGTTGAGTCATCTGCATAATTGATTACTTTGGCATTGGGAATGGCAGAGAAGAAGGTATTGATAAAGATATTGAACAGCATTGGACCAAGAATGGATACCTGAGATACACCAGTAGGGGTATGGAGAAAAGGAGAGATGCTTTTTCTCCATTTCACAGCCTGAGATCTAGTAGCTTGAGAAGCAGGATAGGGTAGGGTATTTTGAGAAAGATTTAGGTTTGAAAGATGGCTCAGAAGATGTGTATGGGAAACAGTGTCAAATGCTTTGGAGAGATCAAGAAGCACTGTGGATACTATTTCCCTGGAATCTCGGGCACGATTGACTATGTCTAGGAATGAGAGGAGAGCTGCTGTAGTACTGTCCCAGGTCAGGATCCAAAGTGGGTTGGGGTGAGAAGGTGGTTTTGAGTTAGGAAAGGCATAAATTGGAGATGAATGCATTTTTCTAGGATCTTGAGGATAGCTATGGGGCAGAAGTTTGAGATGTTGGTATTTTTGCCACCTTTATGGAGAGGTAGAATACAGGCTGAACTCCAGAGTTTGGGGATGTAGGATTCTTGTATGGATCTGTTGATTAACATGTGAATGTGATCCCATCAGCTGCAGACTTGAGAAAAATTGAAGGCATATCATCAGGGGCATTAGAGCAGGGTTTTATTTTGCAGAGAAGTCTTTTATATAGTTGGTAGATAATAGATTTAAGGTTGAATATAGGGGGAATTGGAGTCAATAGGTGGAAGGTTATGGAGGAGGAAGTACACATAGAAAAGTTACTATTGTTGGGAAATATTTTGGTTAGTTCAGATATGGAGTTAGTAAAGAAAGAGTTGAATAATGAGGCTAATTCTTGGTCAGATTTGCTGAAGTTTGGGCAGGGATTGTTTTTGGTGCCTGTGATACAAATGTGACATGTCTTGTGAGAGATATGCTTGAAGGATAGTTTCATTGAATTCAGTCATGAAAACAGTTCAGTTATAAATTAGTTAGAACAGCTGTGTGCGCAATCCTACATGTCTATGCAGTAACAGATGTCAGGGTGTTAAAAAGTTATGGGAACAGAATCTTGTATTAAGTTTGGAATGTGCTGTGCATGGTGTCTGTTTATGCAGTAGCAGATGTTAGGGTGCTAATGTGTGCAATTTCACATGTCTATGCAGTAACATATGTCAGGGTGTTATGGGATCAGCTTCATTGAATTCAGTCATGAAAACAGTCCAGTTATGAATTAGTTAGAACAGCTATGTGTGCAATCTTACATGTCTATGCAGTAACATATGTCAGGGTGTTATGGGAACAGAATGTTGTATTAAGTTTGGAATGTGCATGGTGTCTGGTAAGCACCCAATCACTATGAGACATCAGCTTAAGGGATGGGTGACTAAAGTCATGTACAGTTGTTTACACTACTGTTCTGCCTGTACAAAAGAAGGGGTTTTCCAGACAGCAGACTGAAATCTCACCTAGGGATGGACGCACCGCGTAGGACTTATGCTTCCAGATGAACTAATCTTCGGTCTGATTTCCCAGTCATTGAAAGACTCGAATGAAGTTTCATAGTTTAACTGGTGATGTTCTTTCTTTTTCTTTTATTGTATGGTATTGTATAATGGTGTGCATTTTGATAACTGACTAAGTAAAGCATTGAAAGTAACTGAAGTGCTGAGCCTCTTCTTTACCCTTGGTAAACTTTAAGTTAGAACATTTGCGGAATAGAAGGAAAATAAAATAAAACATTTGGCGTAATCAACAGGATTCCAAAATGTTCAAAACAAGGTTACCAAGGGAAAAGAACAGTGATAAGGAAAAACGTATTGCGGTTTGGGATGATGTTCATGTATATAGTAAATTAGCTTCAGAATGGTCTGAAAATACAGGGTTATGTGAAAACTGGGATACATTATTAGCCTCTGGTGAACCAGACGATGTTATAAAATGTCTTAAAACTGTAGAAATATGTAAAGGAAAGGCATTAAGTGCCATATGCAGACACGGCTGGATCCTGCTGTCTACATACAGAAAAACGCACGATCAGTTTTATATGATGAAATTGAAAGCAGAAAACCTGAAAACACATAGATGAATTGCAAATTAAAATAGTTATGTTACAATGCCAAAATAAGTGGTTAATGGATAAAACGGATGCTTACCAGAACATAGCTGAAAGATCTGCAGTTCGGGTAGCCCGTTATAAATATAAGAGGTGAAAAGGAAAAATAAATGAGAAGAAAATCCGCCGGCAAGTAGTGGTGGCTGGGGTAAGCTGGGATCAAGACAAATGGGATGGGGACATTTGGCATTCCCCAGATGAAGAGGACTGTGACTCAAGCTGGTAGTGCAGAACAAGATGAAAAGGTGATAAAAGATGTAAAACCATCTATTAGGCGGAAAATGATAGAGCCTGTCCCATTACTACAACAGGATGCGGCCGGTAATGCAATGAGAGACCAACAAGGTAATGTAATTAGTGCAGAGGGGACCGACAGTTCTGGATAAGATACACAAAGATTACACTACTCAGGAGACTGCAGATATCACAGCAATGTTTAAACAGCTCCCTGGTGAATCATTATTGACATGGGTGGTACGATTGCATGATATAGGGGCAGGAACTGTAATGGTGGATCGGGATGATGAAAAGAAATTCTCTACTCTCTGTCTTGATCACACTATACAAGATGAATTCCGAAGTTTTTCTGGTGAAGAGAATATTACAATTTTACAGTTGGTGGTGCAGGGGTGTAGCAAAAAATACCCAACAGCATCAAATTGGCCTGCCAATGATAAACCTTGGTATTCTTTAAAAGATGCCGTACAGAGACTAAATGAAGAGGGAATGAAAATGGCAATTTTTATGGGACAGGCTGATATTATGATGAATGAAACTATGGCAACAGCCATGCTTAATTATATCATACACACAGCCCTGCCTGCTTATGAGCAAGTCATTATGATGCTATTGATAAACCAGACAGGGAATCCCTTGTCTACAGTGGCAGAAGCGATTAGACAGTTAGATGATCTGGGTGACTGGGGACCCCGATCAAGCTCAGGGACAAATAATACACAAAATAATGAAGGGAAATCAAGTAGAGTAACTAGGAAGGAGATGTTTTTAGCTTTACTTAAAGATGGAGTAAAAAAGGAAGATGCAGATGGATCAGATACACAAACTTTATGACAAATGTATAAGGACAGGGGTTTGAAAAAAAGAATGTGAAATGTAGAAGCAAAGGTAGACACAGAGGTAGTAAGTAACTCTGAAGGTAAGATAGCACAACAAGCTGAAAAAGGTTCTGAACTGCATGGCAGAGTACATAATCAGATACGGCAGCAGTATGCTGATCTGTTTGCAGGCATTGCAGAAAAGAAAAAAGGCATAGGAAACTGGTCAAGCTTCGGTATCTACCTGGAAGTTGGACCATACACCATATGTGAATTTAGAGATACTATGGAAAAATGCAAAGGGTCCAAGCTTTGGTAGATACTGGAGCAGAGGCCACATTAGTTTATGGGAATCCTAGACATTTCAAGAGGACCGCGAGTGATAGTAACTGGTCTGGGTGGAAAACAGACATAGTAAAAACTGTTATTGCACAATGTCCACTATGCCTGCATAATACTGCTAGACCTGTCCCACAAATTATAAGGGGACATTTAGCACGAGGTAAGCTACCAGGACAAGTTTGACAGATAGATTATATTGGTCCCTTACCAAAAAATAAAGGATGTCAATGTGCATGTACCACACTAGATACCTTTTCAGGTTATTTGTTAGCCATACCTTATGGAAGGACAACACAACAGAATACCATGAAAGCATTAGATTTGTTAACACTGTATTATGGAACACCCATACAGATAGAAAGTGATAATGGATCACATTTTAAGGGTAGATTAATTCAAGAATATTGCAGTGATCATAATCTTGAATGGATTTATCATATCCTTTATTACCCTGAGGCAGCAGGGTTAATTGAACGTATGAATGAGTTACTGAAAACTCAATTAAGAAAGATGGAGAATGGTACATTAAGAAAATGGAAAGAGAATTTAACTGATGCATTGTTTATCTTAAAGAATAGACCTTTAACTGACAGTGAAATACCCTTAATGAGGATGTCATCAACTCATGCATTTCAACAGGTATTTGAACCTCTTGAACAAGCTACAACAGAAAATAATAAGCAGCAGTCAGGCTTAATAGCTGGAGCCCGTATATATGGGTTACATCTGAAAATAGTCCGCCAGAACCAGCTGAAATTGTAGCTGTTGGTAAAGATAATAATTCTTATACTGCGGACAGTTCAGGGAAAATGGGAGCATGTCCCATCATCCAAATGTTATTTAAGGAAATGAGCACTAATATATTCTTTTTGTCTTTAGAAATATGAAAAGATCGTGGTGGAGTCCATTTGGTTGCAGGGAGAAAACCCCCCAGTATCTGAAGAAATTATGCTATTTCGATGGAGGAAATTTTTGTTGCGACCACTTTTTTGTTACTTACACACTTTTGTTACTTATTACTTTTATGTTTTCCATTGAATATGTCATGGACCCCTGCTTCACCAGCTGTAAGCATAACCAAAATTGAATGGGGATGGAGAAAAAGTAATGCAAACCGAACACAAGGTCATTTTCCGTGTGGAGTGAATGAAAGTTGTAATGCTGTAAATATAACAACTCCATCCGGTGCCATGATATGGGGAGTAAGAGGACATGTCTATTTACAGTTGACCGGAAATAATACTGACATAACCATGAGAACTGTAACAGACAAAATGTTGTGCATGTGGCTCTGATACTACAAGTAAAGAAAACTGGAAATTTTATAAAAATGAAAGCACAACAAATCTTTTCAATACAACAATTTCTGTACAAAATATACAGGTACTATTTTGTATGAACGCAACAGTAATATATGGAAGAAACACTTGGGCATCACAATTAAATGTGTTGCAAGGGCATCACATGATGCATACTGACCAGATTATATAAAAACATCTACGTGCATCAAAGTAGCACAACAATATCAAAAATATGTTGTAAATTTTAATTTGACTTTTCCTACAACAAAGCAGTGTCGATTTAAATGAGCATGGTATGACACTGTCGGGATTTGGAACATTAAACTCTATTGATAATGATGTTTTAAAGAGTAAGCTGCATAACACAGGTTATGATATTGCACAGGCAATACAGTTACAGGCACACTGGTTGCCTATTATTTAGAGTCCACAGAAAGAACATTTGGACTTTAACAAGGAATTTATTGAACAGTTCAATAGTAGCTTATATGCAAATTTTCAGTTTGATAAGAATGCGACTACTACTCAATTGGGCAGAATGTAGTTTAAATTATATATATGTGCAGGCGCAAAAACAATGTTCAAATGAAATTAATAACAGCTAATGAATATGCATGGAGAATCTTGTTTACAGTTTAAGCATAATTTACCGCTCTCATTACATGCACTATTCTAGTGAATTATTAATACAGCATTTACAGAAAATAAATAAGACTCTGCAGGATCATGAAATGAAAACTGTAATTGTAAGTAATAAATTAGTGCACTTAGCTAAAAAAATGCAAGCAGATACAGACAGTCATTGGTGGGACATTTTTTCAGGGCATTCACCCAAAGCAACCCAATTTTGTGATTGGTTGATTCATCCATTACTACTTATTTTGTGTTTGATGATTATATTAACCATATGGAATTGCTGCATAGCATGTGGATTGCACACGTTATCCTGTAATGTATCAATATACCTGAGGATTCAATGAATCTAAGGACCGAATGTGATACAAATGTGACATGTCTGGTGAGAGATATATTTGAAGGATAGCTTCATTGAATCCAGTCATGAAAGCAGTCCAGTTATGAATTAGTTAGAACAGCTATGTGTGCAATCTTACATGTCTATGCAGTAACAGATGTCAGGGTGTTAAAAGGTTATGTGAACAGAATCTTGTATAAAGTCTGGAATGTGCTGTGCATAGTGTCTGCTTATCCAGTGGCAGACGTTAGGGTGCTAATGTGTGCAATTTCACATGACTACACAGTAACATATGTCAGGGTGTTATGGGAACAGAATGTTGTATTAAGTTTGGAATGTGCATGGTGTCTGGTTGTCTGGCCAACACCCAGTCACTTTGCCACATCAGCTTAAGGGATGGATGACTAAAGTCATGTACAGTTGTTTACACTACTGTTCTGCCTGTACAAAAGAAGGGGTTTTCCAGGCAGCAGACTGAAATCTCACCTACGGATGGATGCACCGCATAGGATTTATGTTTCCAGATGAACTAATCTTTGGTCTGAGTGTTCTGGGATTTCCCAGTCATTGAAAGACTCAAATGAAGTTTCATAGTTTAACTAGTGATGTTCTTTCTTTTTCTTTTATTGTATTGTATTGTATTGTATAATAGTATGCATTTTGATATCTGACTAAGTAAAGCATTGAAAGTAACTGAAGTGCTGAGCCTTTTCTTTACCCTTGGTAAACTTTAAGTTAGAACATTTGCGGAATAGAAGGAAAATAAAATAAAACAGTGCCTGGGTTGAGAAGTGTATTTATATGGCTTTTGGCATGGTTGGACTAGCATTTGATGTAGTAGAATTTTGACTCTAATAATTAGTTTTATTACAAGGTTACCGAGCTGTGTGTACTGAAGTAGGGTTTGGAGGAGTTGATTTTTTTGGTATAGTTTCTAGGATTTGTCACTTTGGTGCATTAGTGGTTTGGTGTCTTTGGTTAGCCATGGGGCAGTTTAGTTTTTATTCTTTTTGTTCTTGTTGGTGCTAGAGTATTTAGAAAAGTGGAATTAAGATAGTCAATGGCACTGTCAAGAGGAAGGGTTTTTAGAATGTTCCAGTTCAGTCTGAGGGAATTTGAGAATATGCTGGGGTTGAAATTTTTGAGGCTACGTGTGTGAATGTAGTGATGTTGGTGTAGGAGAAGGAGGTAAAGGGAAGGACAAAGGCAGGGAGGTGGTCACTGAGGGAGTCAGAAATGGTGACGGAGTTAGTAATTTTATTTGGGTTGGAAACTAGGATCCAGTCAAGGGTAGAACCTGGGGATTTAGCTTTATTGAGTCTGGTTATAGAATGAATTGTTTGGGTGAAGTTGAAGAGATTGATAGATTGGGTGGGTGTAGAGTTATTGATGTTGTCCCAGTTTATGTTTACATCGCCTGATATACATGTTTCGTTGTTTATTTTGGATGAGGCCCATAACAGAATTTGTTCAAGGATTGGGATGTTGTTTCTGGGTGGGATATATAGGGCGATGATACTAAAAATTAATAACCATAAAATTCTGTGTAAGCATGCTACTAGTTCTGCATTAGTAAACTGAGGAATAGGGTTTGGGTAAGGGATTGTGGTGAGTAGGTTAAAGTAGATTAAGGTGACACCTCCACCTTTTTTGTTTGTGCGATCACACCTGAGGGTTTGAAAACCAGGGGGTAGGATTTCAGAGTCTGAGATATGGAGTTTGAGCCATGTCTCAGAGATGACAACAATGTCTGATTGGTTGTGGCTTAGCCAGACTTGAAAGTTAGATACTTTGTTAGAGACTTTTGGCATTGAGAGTAAAGAGTTAGAGAGTTTTATGGCGGGGATTTTTGTCTAGAGGGGAGTTAGGTCCGGGGTTAGGGTGAATGTCACCTGCTAGGTAGAGGATGTTGAGGAGAGATAATAGTAGGGCTTTTGTTTTTGTTTTATAGTATTGGGGGAAGTGTATTACGAGTTTTATCATATGAAGTTTTGTTGTGGTTGGCATAATTCGTAGGTTAAAGTGATGGAAGAAGTTTGGTTGAATCAGAGATTGGGAGATGGAGTAGAGGCTTTTGGTAGTGGGGTGGCGATATGTATTGTGTAGTGGAGTATGGGAGAAAGGTGAGAAAGAATGGGGAGATGGTTGGTGGAATAGGAGGTGGCATGGTATATGGTTATTAGAAATGTCAAGAAAATTGGGGGGTAAGGTGGGTTTGGAAGGTTGAGGAGGGCATGGAATTGAGCATTTGGTGAATTAGTGATTAAAAGTTAGTGGATTGTGGAGACTTGGCCTAAGCTGTATGGGGGTGGGGAGGGTAGATAGTAGGAGATAGAGAGTAAGTGATGTGTATATTGACTGTGGGCGTGAAAGGGAGGGGTTAGGTTGGAGTTGGTTTTGGATTGGATAGTGGATGCTGAGGGGTGTAGCAATTGCTAGAATAAATGTAGAAGTACTGGGGGGGGTTGGGGGCAGGTAGGGGTACGTAGTGGGCCTGAGCAAAGCAAAGGTCAAACAGAGCGGGTTGACGCAGGTCGCAGGAGACAGAAATCCCAAAACCTATTTGTAAAGATAACCATATGGGTATGCAAGCATTTAACTGTTTTCACTGCTCATACAGCTGTAGGCAGGATGGGAGAGATAAAGGCTGTTTACTGATGTTGAAAGGCTTAGTTTGGGCTGAAATATTGAGGGTGGATCTAGGGGAATATAGACAGAAGGAGTGGGGACAGTACGGCCCAGTACACCTGTGCTTGCTACTAGAGTGAGGGAAAAGCAATGGCAGGGAAAAAAAATAATTATTTGGGTAAGTCTGACAGAGGTGCAGCGAAAAATACATGTAGAAGTACTTCTATTAATGGCCACAGCAGAGAGAAGAAGGAAGCCCGGCGGGTGAGGATTGGCTTTTCTGTGTCTCTGGGGGAGCTGAGCTGCAGGGAAATAGCCTGTTTAAGGTAGACTTGCTGTGGAATAAAAGGGAAGAGAGAGAATATATCAGTTAGGAGAATATAAAAAGGCAGAAATATGGGTATTGTAAGAGCAAATGTGCAGGAAGTAGAGAAAGATAGAAGCAATTAGAAAGAGAGAACAATTCAAATACCAGCTCTGAGGCAATTTGCACATAAACCACCTTGATATTTCAGCAGTTGGAATGAAACTTATGGAATACTACACAGTGCTGTTAACATGCAAGCACTCACATTAACGAGTGTAGCATTATCTCGGAGTGCTGTCTATGGAAACAGATTATAACACACACACGAGCTCCACAGTTTATTGGGGTTAAAGCAATATAGCAGTACTATAGAGCGGAGCTTGGTGATTACAGAGCAGTTGCATTATAGTTGAGAGCAAGTATGACTCTCTCTTTAAAACACTTACGGAACCCAAGTCTAAAACAAAGCTCTTTCACATCAAGTACTGCGGCGTAGAGCTAGTAAAATGGCCCTATCACTCCACAAATGCTTGCAACACTCAATCCTATTCACTCAATACTACACTCAATCCTGTTTGCATTTTTGGATGGAATTGAATATTAATCAACACACACAGAGAAAATGATGCAAACATTCTTAAAAGGCAGTTTATGTCAGATTATCACCGCAGTCTGTTTAAGAGGATGTTATCTGACACAAATGAGTTGACCATTTCTATTATCTTATCCACTTATACATGTCCCATTCAGCAATTAAACTAAATAGAAATAAATACATTACTATGAACACCTGATTTTTTCAAATATTTGTAATGTTTAAAGTTCAGAAACTATATATATATATATATATATATATATATATATATATATATATATATATGGTTCTACCTCACATAAACGAAACACCAAAACACCGACAACGCAATCACCGAAACCACATAACCGACAGTACAAAAACACGAAATCCCACATGCCCGACAACGAAATAACCGACGGTACACAAACACGAAACCTCATACACTTCACACACCACAATCAACAAACAAAACACATTCCCTGCCCAAAAAACACATACACAACACAAGCACACCAAAATCCCTACAAACCCACACTAAACCTCACATACACAACTACCTACAACCCTAACCCAAACCCTAACCCTAAGGTCCGTCACTACCGCACACTTACCTGACCGGCTCCTAACCCTAACTCACTTATCCGCTAACCCAAACACAATCACTACCGCACACTTACCTGACCCGCTCCCTAACCCTAACTCACTTATCCGCTTCTAACCCAAACACAATCACTACCGCACACTTACCTGACCCGCTCCCTAACCCTAACTCACTTATCCGCCCCTATCCACACTTACCTTACTCGCACCCTAACGTCACACTGCATACTTACACAGCCTTTTCCCATTTCGCATCCTCGGCGTTGGTGCTTTCATCTGTCGGTCGGTCTTCTGCTTGTCGATCTTCTAGGTCCCCGCGTCGGTCTTCTCGCTGTCGATCTTCTGGGGCTCATGATTTCCTGTCGATGTTCGTGTGTCGTGAAGTGAAGTAGAACCATATATATACATATGTATATATATATATATATATATATATATATATATATATATACATACATATTATATATATATATATATATATATATATATATATATATATATATATATATATATATATATATATATATATGTATATATCCAAAACCCATTTTTGCACATGGGGTAAGGGTGTCACTTCAACAGTGACAATCATTGAAAGCCAACACTCATACTGCCGGCTGGCTAGCCCTGCTGCAGTAATTGTTCCATATCACTCACATATATACAAGATGCAAATCTGTATCTGCCTTATTTCTGGATGCTGCAGAACACTGTGCTTTGTACAGCAATGATTTTTAGTTTAGTATTATGCAAATTTCACTTGCACTACATGTATTACAGACATTTTAAAATAATTAAAAATTTCTGAGGAACAAAACATATGTTAACCTCCTACACAAGGTTGTGACTATTACGGGAGAATCTGCATGCATTTTACTACTACTATGATGAATCAGTTTCATGCATTTTATTTCCCAGGCAAAGCAATCTACAGGCTCTCTCTACCCCTTCTCTGCCCATGTTTAATTCAGCAATGCGGTTGCCATGTCAACCATACTAAGAATTCGGAGTCTGCACTAGCTTCTACACGCAGTGGCCCACTTATTGCCCATCAACAAATTCACTGAGACAATGCAAAATGTGACACGTTGCTGAGATTAAACCCTTGAGACAGAGCTGTAGTGATGCCTGTGACTGCATCATTTTTTTCTTGCAGAATTATTCTATGCAGAAATGGTTTTATTTTGCTTGCAGCAGTTTACATTTTCTAGCTGATTATTCACTGCATCCCTACAGTTATGGACTTACAAGACCCATTTATTTTGCCTGACAACATGACTGCTTACGTGTAGTCACCATAAACTATTAAGAATATGCTACTCTAAAAATCAGCACAAACTACCCATACTGAACATGAAGCTATGGTATTCAAGAAAGGGCACTAATGATGTTTATCATGGGCTGTGGATGTCGCCAACTTATGTTCTACACAACGGAACTCAGGTTTTTTGTGTGTGTGTGTGTGGACTGAAGGAGGGGGACAACAGCTTTTACTGCGTCAGCTACTGAGCAGCGTGGGAAAAGAAGAGCAGCCCAGAATAATTTTACATGCCACAGATAGTAAGTTGTTAGTGTAGGTACACTGCAGTGGCATTATATAAAAAGAGTTTATCGGTGCACACATTCAGAATATACAGTACATATTGTCCAGTACTGCAGTTCATACCATAATTGCAAAACTCTGCCTAGAAACAGATGCAGAAGAAATGCGGTTAAAACAAACAATTACAGTTCTATTAATTTATCTAATGATTTTAGTAAATATAATGAAAAGACAAAACCAAGCAAATGATCTCCCATCAGACAATGCCAGCAATGTACTCATGCCTTCCCAATACAATTAACATTACTCTGTTAAACCACATTGACATAGTTCGTAGCTCATTGCCTTTATATCAACTTACAGGTGTAGAATTAAAACCCATAATATACAACGCTGTCACTGATGTACACTGCATCTTTTGGCAAAACCTGTGTTACAAACAGCAGCATTCAACACTGAGATAGAACAAAGCAGTACCATGACCATAACTAATTCCAGCAGTTTCATGCAGAAAAAAAAAATCTGCTTTTCAGGACAGAGACATGTCTTTTCATTAAAAAAAAATACACAGAATTACTTAAAAAAACAAAAAAAATCACACAACTTTCTTAGAGTTTACACTGAACACCAGTCCTAATTTTATACATCCTTTATCTATCCAGTCAAGCTTACACGGGAAAATTTTCTGCTGATGTACACATTTACAAATAGTTCATATGGAAAGTTCAATATGCACTTTTTAACAGAAAAACAAGAAAATTATTCTTGTCTGTATCAATTCCTAAATATCAGTTAAGGCTCATCTGTTATAAAGTCATTTTTGTTACCAAACCCAAGACTTCCATTCTACTAGTACATTATTTCTTCTCATTTTATTTATTTTTGTCTTCTATGATAACCATCCAATCTGCATCACCACTCCAGAGATTTCTTTTTGCAAACCAGCTTGTTGTAGAGCATTGCTTTTGGGTGTGAGAACTGAGTGATGATGGCTTGCCATCCTGGTTGATTGGGTTTTTGTTGCATGCACATAACATTCCTTATTTCACATCTTGGCAATTCCATTAGGGTATGTCTGTTACTAACAACCCTACCACCTGTGAAGTTATCATTAACAAATTCCTGCTAAATTCCCTGATCACCACAAAGACACACGTGTACACATACATACATGCAAATACACACCTGTACATACAGTCATTTTCATCCCGAATGTGTGTGTAAGCCAATTATATCTGCTCATTTTCAATGTCGAAATAATTCCTACCACCAACTGCTTCATCAGTGGAGATGCTAACTAAACCAGTATCATCTGAATGGCAGTTGGGGCTCAATCCCTCGATTGCTTATAGCCACAACCTTCATTTGTAAATAGAATTGTTCTTCCTGGTTCTATGTTTTCTTTTATAATGCAAATTTGCCTGATCAGGAGTAGTCTATATCACTTAGTAGAGTTCTGTTATACCTTCTTACTTATCCTGTCAGATGTAAAAGAAATTAAAAAAAATGAATGCAGTGGTATTATGAAGCTGCTGTCATCATAAATGCAGGGTGACTCTTGATAATTAAGTTTTCAAATAACATGAGTAGTGTCAGTGGCACAACAGGTAGCACACACACAAATGTGCAAAATGTTAACATCTGTTTGGTCAACAAAAAGATTGATGACAAGCACAAGACTGACAGTCCCCAGATAAGGAAATATTCCCTTTCCCTGGGGGATTTTAAAATCTCATAATTAGTATACATAATTAGCAGGCAGTGGAGGGGGCTTGTCCCCTTGCAAAAACTTTTGTTGTTGGTTTAGTCTGCTTTGGGGTAATCCTCAGTGCATGCTCAGAGCATGCCAATGTTCCGTATTTTAACATTATGACAATTATATTCCAGATGTCAACATTGAGAACATAGATATGGACACACACACACACACACACACACACACACACACATACATACACGGAAAGATGGAGATGAAAGTAAACGAATTTACACGTCTGTCACTATTTTCAGGAGAAATGGTAATATACAAGTATGCAAAAAGAAATATGTATAAAGTAACAGTATCACAGTGGGATATAAGAGAATATGTATACAGACTCCGCATGTCTATATAACTTGCAGAACTGATGTTATTGGCAGTAACTTACGTAACTGTACTATTCTCTTCTTTATTGAGAGTAACAACTATCTTACTAAGTGACGGGTAAAATAAGCAAGAAGTGCAACAAACCAGATCAAGTAATGAGCTTGTCACTAAAAATACATAATGTGGAGTACAGAACAGGCAAAATCTGCCATAGCTCTGGACTAATAATTATAGGAGGTTACTATGCTAACTGCTCTAGAGTCATTTTAAGCCTAGCCATTCATGTCCCAATTTCCCAGTTATCAATGCTCAAGGACAAGAATGGCTTTGGTTTATGCCTGTGCCTTGGTGCATCTACAAAGCTGACTTTGTCCATACAGGACGCATGTCAAGCCAGGTTTGAGTTTGCACTTTTTCATCAGTTGGCCCAAACTGCTTTTAAACAGAATTAGGGAACAGCTCTGCTTCATATGAATGGGGAGTCTTTTCCATAAAAGGGGTGATCTTTGAGACACATACCTGTTCCTACAACGTGTTTGTTTATGGAAATAAACTCATTACACAGCAAGTGGCTTCCACGTACACAAGTCCCTTTAATTCCATTGAAAAACTTGGTAAAACACTTTTAAAAATACCACAAAATAAAAGTTAAACGGTTGAGCACTTATCCAT